>NC_041380.1:420273806-420354041 GCF_002162155.2 Triticum dicoccoides
CATCTTACAACTATAGAACTTGTCGGAGATGTCATATCTCTCGACCCGGGCGTGAGCTTGAAAAACTAGTTTCAGCTCTTCGAACATCTCATATGCTCCGTGATGCTCAAAACGCTTTTGGAGCCCCGGTTCTAAGCTGTAAAGCATGCCGCACTGAACGAGGGAGTAATCATCAGCACGAGACTGCCAAGCATTCATAATGTCTTGGTTCTCTGGGACGGGAGCGTCACCTAGCGGTCCTTCTAGGACATATTGTTTCCTGGCAGCTATGAGGATGATCCTCAGGTTCCGGACCCAGTCCGTATAGTTGCTGCCATCATCTTTCAGCTTGGTTTTCTCTAGGAACGCGTTGAAATTCATGTTGACATGAGCGTTGGCCATTTGATCTACAAGACATATTTGCAAAGGTTTTAGACTAAGTTCATGATAATTAAGTTCTAATCAAATTATGAACTCCCACTTAGATTAGACATCCCTCTAGTCATCTAAGTGTTACACGATCCGAGTCGACTAGCCCGTGTCCGATCATCACGTGAGATGGACTAGTCATCGTCGGTGAACATCTTCATGTTGATCGTATCTTCCATACGACTCGTGTTCGACCTTTCGGTCTCCGTGTTCCGAGGCCATGTCTGCACATGCTAGGCTCGTCAAGTTAACCCTAAGTGTTTTCGCTGTGTAAAACTGTCTTACACCCGTTGTATGTGAACATAAGAATCCATCACACCCGATCATCACGTGGTGCTTAGAAGCGACGAACTGTAGCAACGGTGCACAGTTAGGGGAGAACACTTCTTGAAATTTTGTAAGGGATCATCTTATTTACTACCGTCGTCCTAAGTAAACAAGATGCATAAAACATAATAAACATCACATGCAATTATATAAAGTAGTGACATGATATGGCCAATATCATATAGCTCCTTTGATCTCCATCTTCGGGATTCCATGATCATCTTGTCACCGGCATGACACCATGATCTCCATCATCGTGTCTTCATGAAGTTGTCACGCCAACGACTACTTCTACTTCTATGACTAACGCGTTTAGCAATAAAGTAAAGTAAGTTACATGGCGTTCTTCAATGACACGCAGGTCATACAAAAATAAAGACAACTCCTATGGCTCCTGCCGGTTGTCATACTCATCGACATGCAAGTCGTGAATCCTATTACAAGAACATGATCTCATACATCACAATTCATCATTCATCACAACTTCTGGCCATATCACATCACATGATCAATCGCTGCAAAAACAAGTTAGACGTCCTCTAATTGTTGTTGCATCTTTTACGTGGCTGCAATTGGGTTCTAGCAAGAACGTTTTCTTACCTACGAATAACCACAACGTGATTTTGTCAACTTCTATTTACCCTTCATAAGGGCCCTTTTCATCGAATCCGCTCCAACTAAAGTGGGAGAGACAGACACCCGCCAGCCACCTTATGCAACTAGTGCATGTTAATGGTGGAACCGGTCTCACGTAAGCGTACGTGTAAGGTTGGTCCGGGCCGCTTCATCCCACAATACCGCTGAAGCAAGAAAAGACTAGTAGAGGCAAGCAAGTTGACAAGATCCACGCCCACAACAAAATTGTGTTCTACTCGTGCAAAGAGAACTACGCATAGACCTAGCTCTGATACCACTGTTGGGGAACGTTGCAGAAAATTAAATTTTCCTACGGTTTCATCAAGATCCATCTATGAGTTCATCTAAGCAACGAGTCAAGGGGAAGAGTTTACATCTACATACCACTTGTAGATCACGAGCGGAAGCTTGTCAAGGGGATGGTGATGATGGAGTCGTACTCGAACGTGATTCGGATCACCGATGTCCAAGTGCTGAACAGACAGCACCTCCGCGTTCAACACACGTACGGGACGGGAGACGTCTCCTCCGTCTTGATCCAGCAAGGAGGAATGAGAGGTTGAGGAAGGCAGCTCCAACGGCAGCACGACGGCGTGGTGTAGTTGGTGCAGCAGTACTCCGACAGAGCTTCGCCAAGCACGTACGGAGGAGGAGAGGTGTTGGGGAGGGGAGGGGCTGCGCCTTGAGTTGTGGTGTGTTGCAGCCCTCCCCTCACCCCTCTATATATAGGGGAAGGGGCAAGGGGGGCCGGCCCTCTAGGGAAAACCCTAGGGGGGCGGCGGCCAAGGGGTGGGGGGCTTGCCCCCCAAGCAAGGGGGGTGCGCCCCCTTTAGGGTTTCCCCCCAACCCTAGGCGCATGGGCCCAAGGGGAGGGGGGCGCCAAGCCCACTAGGGGTTGGCTGCTATCCCTACGCAGCCCAAGTGGCCCCCCGGGAGGGGTGGTCCCTCCCGGTGGACCCCCGGAACCTTTCCGGTGGTCCCGGTACAATACCGGTATGACTCCGAAACTTTCCGGTGCCCGTTTAACAACTTCCCATATATAAAACTTTACCTCCGGACCATTCCGGAACTCCTCGTGACGTCCGGGATCTCATCCGGGACTCCGAACAACATTCGGTAATCACATACTTGTCTTCCTGATAACCCTAGCGTCATCGAACCTTAAGTGTGTAGACCCTACGGGTTCGGGAGACATGCAGACATGACCGAGACTCTCCGGTCAATAACCAACAGCGGGATCTGGATACCCATGTTGGCTCCCACATGCTCCTCGATGAAGTCATCGGATGAACCACGATGTCGAGGATTCGATCAAACCCCGTATACAATTCCCTTTGTCAATCGGTACGTTACTTGCCCGAGACTCGATCGTCGGTATCCCAATACCTTGTTCAGTCTCGTTACTGGCAAGTTACTTTACTCGTACCGTAATGCATGATCCCGTGGCCAACACCTTGGTCACCTTGAGCTCATTATGATGATGCATTACCGAGTGGGCCCAGAGATACCTCTCCGTCATACGGAGTGACAAATCCCAGTCTCGATCCGTGTCAACCCAATAGACACTTTCGGAGATACCTGTAGTGCACCTTTATAGTCACCCAGTTACGTTGTGACGTTTGATACACCCAAAGCATTCCTACGGTATCCAGGAGTTACACGATCTCATGGTCGAAGGAAGAGATACTTGACATTGGAAAAGCTCTAGCAAACGAACTACACAATCTTTGTGCTATGCTTAGGATTGGGTCTTGTCCATCACATCATTCTCCTAATGATGTGATCCCGTTATCAACGACATCCAATGTCCATAGCCAGGAAACCATGACTATCTGTTGATCACAACGAGCTAGTCAACTAGAGGCTTACTAGGGACATATTGTGGTCTATGTATTCACACGTGTATTACGATTTCCGGATAATACAGTTATAGCATGAATAAAAGACTATTATCATGAACAAAGAAATATAATAATAACACTTTTATTATTGCCTCTAGGGCATATTTCCAACAGGATTTTCTAGGTTTTTTTGTGGGAATGGATGTTTTAGTTTGGTGATGCGAACAGACAATATTATAGTGGTGGATGCTCTTAATCAAAATGAAGACATTCCATGGTGGCAGTGCGGTGCTAGAAGATTTGTCGTAGTATCTTGGCAGACTTCGGGAAAGTTACTATTGAGCATTGTATTAAAGAGTCAAATTTTGTAGCTCATGAATTAGATGGATGAGAACGGGCGAATAACCCTTCTGTTTGGGATGACGCTCCTCCAGAATTTATCAAGAAATTGTTAGCAAACGATGTAACTGTTATAATCAGTTAGAGTTTAGTCGGGAGGATGATCCCCCATCCTTTTTTATTGCCTTATGTTTTACACGATGTAACCTTTTTTTTGCGAGATCACGATGTAACCCTGTTGACAAAGCAATAAATCACTGAGAGGCTTTCCCGCTCAAAAAACATCTGGCCACGAACGAGGGGAGGCCACAACTTTAGGCCCTGTTGAGTTGTATTGTAAAAAAAAGGCCCTGATTTTTTTAAAACAACGGAAATGACTTGCCATTTTTAGTGAAAAATGGCGCTATTAGGTTGATATTTGTTTCTCAAAATAATGGTAAGATAATTGTAGAATCCCTCTAAAAGAATATCTTGTAGATTTTCAAAACTGTTTTAAAGAAAATTCCTTTGGGTGCAGCATTAAGAAAAGTTTGGATCGTAGCAATGCTAGGTCACATCATTATGTCCTTATATTGAAATTTCTATTTTTTTGTGGGAAGTCTTTTTACTAAGTTTCAACTCTAGCCTATCACAGCTTGTTTGGGATTAAACGGCTTTATCGTCATTGTTGTTGTTGGAAAGTCTTCTTATTAAAATTTCAACACCCATCCCCGCCTTTTTTTTGCATTGTTGTGAAAATTGGGAGACCTATCGTTGTGTCATTATACCTCCCATCTCATTTTTGCCACTACCATCACCAACTCATCCTCTTTCTCGTCGTCGCCTCCACCTATACCCCCATCCCCTTTAGCATCGCCCATGGCTACATGTTGTCGTACAAGACACCGGCTACCCTACAAGGATATCCCAAGCCTAGGGGACAAGTTTTACTTGTTTGGTGAGATATTGGCTTCACCATCATTCATCAGCCTTCTAGCCATCCCCCTCCTCCTCCATGTCCTCTCATCTCCTCGTGTTTGGTGTTGGTACCTTTCCCTCCCATTTACGCGTCTCTCCTTCTGTTCGAGTCTCGCCTTCATCTCCTCTCCCTCACTTCTCTCTTCGTCATTCTTCATCCCCTGGTTCACCTCCCTCATTGCTCCCATTTTTTCTCCCTCGTAATTCGAAGGGTTGTGTACATTCATCCAATAAAAAGTATGGAGTGAAAATTGGTGTGATGTATTGTTTAATTTTATAAACCTATGATCTATATTGGTTTGCGTCTTTTGGGTACACTATGTGATACATTTATGCATTCAATTCATTTTGGATTGGAGTTAACATAGATAAATTTGTGATACTCTTGACATTAACCAGGTTTGTTTATATTTACTTTTGCTTAGAATGCTGAAATTTTGTTGAAAAGAAATAATCTTTTGCAGGAAATTTCTATCACCTAAAAATATCTTACAAGAAAATAACTAGAGTTCACCATCCATCCGTGCCCTAATGAGCATGACTACTGCACATTTGCACTTGCGCATTTTTATCGAGAAGGAGGGTTGAGGAGGGTCAACCCTCGGCCTTTGCATCCATTGATCTGCACAACCACATATTATTGTTTATTCAGCATTGCCAAGTAAAGCCAAGCATGGATGCCAGTCAGTTTTAATAAAGAAGAGAGAAGAAAAAGGGAAGCTGATTTCAGAATGAATCTGCCTCGACAGGTGTATTTGTAATGTTGAAATTTCATTGAAAATAGTTCATCTTTCGCATGAAATTTCGATCTCCTATGCATACTTCTTAAAGTTGTAATGAGAGTTCAACATCCATTAGTTTTAAACCGCGGGCCATTCCAAATAGCGACATCATCAAACAGCTATAGCGATATAGCCTGTTATTTTGTAATTTTACCAGACAATTGTAAATAAACACCATTTAGCGGCACCCTAATCAAATTGTTATAGCGTGGCTATAGCCGTCTATTTAAAACTTTGTTCGTGACCCTATTAAGCATGACCATTGCGGCATTGCACATTAAAAGCTGGGTCTCAAAATCGCAAGACGACCTCGAATATAAGTATATGTCGAATACAGATAATGAGATAATTTGATGATACAAAAGATACAGGGCCTTGATACGATGCAAGATAACTACGCGTATTGTACTAGATCACAAAGGACTAGGTCATGACGTAGAACATCTAACAGAGCAAGACTGAATTATTTATGTGAGAGCTCCGACGACGTAGAGCCGCAGCTAGAGCCTGTGGTGACCTGTAAGACTGTAACCGTGGGCATGCATGCTGCATGGATCCCCTTCAATCGCAGCACAGCTCGCAAAGCCAGCAGCAACAGAGCGCGGCAAGGCTGGAGAAAACGAATCAAGGAGAAAAACGGCAGGGTGAGCAAACCAAAATGAGATTGAAATGATAGAAGGAAAATATGGTGGGCGTTTTTAGCCATGCCCATGCGCGCACCATCCTTCGATGAAGCTGGTCTCCCCACGCCCACGCTGCTTGGTCCTGCGGCGCCACGGCCCGCAGCAGCATCTCCTCCTGCCGCCTGCCTGCTGTTTCGGGTCCACCGTCGGGTAGCCTATGCAGCAATTGATCAAGCGCAAGAAAATTAGAGCTGAGATAGATAGATAGATCATTTACAGCTCACTGATGAATTAGCCAGTGGTCTGTTCTTCGACATGGAGATGATATTTTGAGATGTGTGGATCGAGATCGTCACCTGGAGGAGGCTGCGGCTGTCCGTTCTCCATATCGACGGATCGATCGATCTCGGATTGATCCTTTGTTCGTTCGAGCTATGCATGCAACTACATATGTAGCTAAGATATATGGTTATATATATGTGCACGCATGGTGGCTGTGCCTCCCTCGATCGATCGATATACTTTCCCGCATGTGAATTACTTCCATTTCCAATTCATTCGTTTGGGCTTATTATTCCCCTATTCTAAAAGCAGGCAGAAAGGAACGTGGACGTGCGTGCGCGCATGCGTGGGCTGACCTAGCGAATAACAAGATTGACAAGTAAGAGATCTACTATCATGTTCGATCAGTCCTCTTTGTCGGTTCGTCGACGGAGGTCGAACTCGGCTACTCCGGACGGGGGATATCGGCGGCGTAGCGTCACCGACCATGTGCAGAGTTCAGAGGATGCGTGTGCATGCAGCCGCTGCATGGCCGGCCGAGGAGGGAATAGAATAGGTTCCCGCCCGGCTCTGACGTTCCGATTTCTTCCGTCCATGTCGAATGTCTAGACTTTGCACCTTTGTTCTGCCACGTGAAAGGCTACAGCTATTCCGTTTGAACCTTTTTCCCGATTTGTTTGCTTTTTAATGTAAGCGTGATCGCCTGTCAATGTCGACACATTCGTGTGGTGGGGGTATATGTACCCCTTTTCTTCTTCTAGGATATAAAGTTGGGAAGTGTGCTTGATATATTCCACCGGCCAAACACTCCCGCGCTATCGTGTTCCAACAGGTCGCCCGACCACAGTCCCATGCTGTCTATCACCCAACCCATTCTGCTCTCTTGTTGTTGTTGCAAAACTTCCGCTCTATTCATCAAACATTACGACTACAAGTAATATAAATTACTCTATATCCATAGACCACCTAGCAACGACTATAAGCACGGAAACAAGCAGAAGGCGTACCGCTGCCATCGCCCCTCCCTCACCAAAGCCAGCAAACCCTTGTTATAGTAGACAGTCGTGAAGTCCTCTTGATAAGGTCCAAAGGACAGACACACTAGAACAACAATTGTCGCCGAAGAAGAGAAGCATATATTGGAAGGATCCAACATGTACACACACGAATATAGACTAGATCCAAACAGATCTATTGAAAACAAAAACAAACACCGAGCGAATTCCACGAGGTTCAACGGAGATATACCTCCACACACTCTCCGACGACGCTAGCTGCATTGCCGGGAGGGGGGGGCAAGGCGAGGAAAATCCTATTCCATCTTCAGGGAGCCGTCGCCACCTCGCCTTCCTGAGCATAACCACTTTGAACCGAGTAATAACATCAACATGTGAACACATGGTTTCAAGAGGGAAACCCCTCAAATCAGGGCAAAATCACAGGCCAAAGACACCCAAATATTTTGCTCTCCAATGAAGGTTGAACAGTTTCATAGTAGATTCTTTGTAGGTGGCCCCCTGAATTCAACTGGAGTGGCTCCCTTCATCCCTCTATTACCAATCATAATCCTTCACATCAACTTACTTGTAAAAGAATTAAGTAACCTTTTATAGATGTAACATTAATCCAGTATAGCCAACCACAACCAACTGTCAAGCTACCAAAAGAAACACCAGGACATGAGACCATCAACGACTTTGCACGATCAGCAAATCTCACCTCCTCGTGGTAGCAAAAGAAAAACCAATATCGTACACATCTATAGTATGCATGTGGTGTAGGCTTTATTAATTTAAAGCTGGTCACTTCCCATCGTGTCTTCGTTCAAAAAAAATTGTATCATCTCCTCGAATCATCGAATTTGCTGCCCCCGTTCTATGATCAGTCGCACCACAGCTCACAAAGCCACCAGCAGTAGAGCGTAGCGATGCTAAGATCAAACAAGAAGCATCACAAGCGGAAATCCAGTTTGGCTTTATGGAGCATATGCTTCTGCGTGCCAAAAAAAATATTGTGCCAATATTTTTTTTAAAGATGTGCTCATTGTCACACTCAAATGCTACCTGTAAATTTTTAGAAGAAAAGCTTAAGCATTTTGGCATATGAAAAAAAAACAAGTCGAACAACAAATGTTATCTCCAAATTTTACACTTAATTTATTTTTTCCACGGATGAAGCACTGCTATCCGTTTTGCATGAAAATTGCCAAGCATGCTTGTTACACTAACATGAATATAAAAAAATCATTTTTTAAATTTATTTACTATTATTTTTAATTTACTGTTCATCGGTGAGCATATGTGTTGGAATAAGCCACGGCGTGTGTGATCGGACTCGTCGGGCGCGTCGGGTGCGCGCGGGACGGGCGGGACACACTGCTGCCGTCGGGCTCGTCGGACTTGTCGGGCGCGTCGGTAACGTGCGGGACGGGCGGGACGGACGGGACGCAGAAGCGTGGCGTATGTGTGTGTAGCGTGTATACACTCGAGTCTGGCACGTAGAGCAGGGCGTTGGCAAGTATGCCGGCCAAGTTTGCTTGATGCGTGTGAGTTAGTTAGCTGATTGTTAGCAGTGACCGGTGAAGATGGCCGCGTCGTGCGCGTAGGTCGGGCTGATGGATTGTATGCAGGGTAGCTAGCTAGGCGGCCTGCGTACCTGCGCACAGGGAAACGTGGGCGCTGCGTTGTTGTGCCACTACAAAGCCATGGTCACGAGTGTATTTGTTGAGGATAGTTTTTGGGGCTCTGGGAAAAGTAACGGGGCTGTGAAGCCGGGTGAAACTCCATTGTACTGTGTACTCCTTCTTCTTCTATCTCCATCCATCGGTGTGAGAGAGCGGTTTCAACAATTGGTATACAGAGCTTTGGTTCGGGCGATCACCGGCGACCATGGCGCTCGTCCCACACGGCGGCGGCGCGGGCGGATCGGTGACGATGGCGATGCCTTTGCTGACCGCGGACAATTACACGGTCTGGACCATCAAGGCGCAGGCGATCCTCGACGTCCACAATGTATGGGAGGCGGTGGCGCCGGGCGACGCGGCGGTGAACGCGCCGAAGGACAAGATGGCGCGCGCGTTGCTTTTCGGGGCGTTGCCGGAGGATGTGCTGCTGCAGGTGTCGACGAAGCTCACCGTCAGGGAGGTATGGGACTCCCTGAAGGTGA
Source organism: Triticum dicoccoides (assembly GCF_002162155.2). Classification (NCBI taxonomy): domain Eukaryota; kingdom Viridiplantae; phylum Streptophyta; class Magnoliopsida; order Poales; family Poaceae; genus Triticum; species Triticum dicoccoides. Next base: position 420,283,167 of record NC_041380.1, read on the forward strand.
GGTTCGTCGGCGCTGATCGGGTCCGCACGGCGAGGCTGGGGACGCTGCGTGGCGAATTCGACCGGATGAAGATGGCGGAGGGCGAGGAGCTCGACGTGTACGGCGGGAGGCTCGCGGCGATGGCGGCGAGGTATGCCAACCTCGGGTAGACGCTGGGCGACGCGGCACTTGTCAAGAAGTTGCTGGATACGGTGCCGGATCGCCTCTTCCCCGTCGTCGCCTGCATCGAGCAGTTCCACGACGTGACGACGATGGCGTTCGACGAAGCGCTCGGGCGGCTGCGTGCGTTCGACGAGCGGGTTCGGCGCCGTGGACAAGACGGCGGCGAGCGCGGAGGTGAGCAGATGCTCATGACGGCGGCGCAGTGGGCAGCATGGGAGCGTCGACACGGCGGTGCTCGGGACGACGACGACGGGCGCAGCGTGGCGTCGGGGAGCGGCGGCAACAGGCGCAGGCGCTGCTACATGTGCGGGGAGCACAGGCACTTCCGGTGCGAGTGCCCGCAGCTGCGGAAAGGACCGGCAGCGGAGCATGCACTCTTGGCCGGTGCCAACGTCGATGATGACGGTCTCCTCTACGCCGTGGCTTAAGGGGTGTGTGTTGGAATAAGCCACGGCGTGTGAGATCGAGCTCGTCGGGCCCGTCGGGTGCGCACGGGACGGGCGGGACACACTGCTGCCGTCGGGCTCGTCGGACTTGTCGGACGCGTCGGTGACGTGCGGGACGGGCGGGACGCAGAAGCGTGGCGTATGTGTGTGTAGCGTGTATACACTCGAGTCTGGCACGTAGAGCAGGGCGTTGGCAAGTGTGCCGGCCAAGTTTGCTTGATGCGTGTGAGTTAGTTAGCTGATTGTTAGCAGTGACCGGTGAAGATGGCCGCGTCGTGCGCGTAGCGCGCACATAGTGCGCACGGCTGGGCTGATGGATTGCATGCAGGGTAGCTAGCTAGGCGGCGTGTGTACGTGCGCACAAGGAAACGTGGGCGCTGGGTTGTTGTGCCACTACAAAGCCATGGCCACGAGTGTATTTGTTTTTTTTCCAGCATCAGTACAGACACAAGCGCTCATATACACGCGCATACACTCACCCCTATGAATGCACACACGCACACCCTACCCCTATGAGCACCTTCGAAAGACTGAGCCGGCATATCATCTTGAGATTTATGAAGTCACCGTAGGCGCTTCGTCGTCGACGGGAACGTCTCCTCCCACTGAAAGCGCATCGCCGGAAATTCTGAAATAAATCCAGAAATAATGCGAGCACCAAGATTTGAACCCTGGCGGGTTGGGGATACCACTGTCCACCTAACCAACTCAACCGCAGGTTGATTCGCCACGAGTGTATTTGTTGAGGAGAGTTTTTGGGGCTCTGGGAAAAGTAACGGGGCTGTGAAGCCGGGTGAAACTCCATTGTACTGTGTGCTCCTTCTTCTTCTATCTCCATCCATCAGTGTGAGAGAGCGGTTCCAACAATATGCTCTCTACAGTCAAAACGGCCATCCCAGAACCATCAGAGGGCGCGAACCAACCTGTGGTTGAATGTTTAGGCAGACAGTGGTATACCCAGCCCGCCAGGGTTCAAGTGCTGATGCTCGCATTTATTTTAGATTTATTTTAGGATTTTCGGCGATATGAGTTCAGTGGGAGGAGACGTTCCCGTCGGGCTCAGTCTCTCAAAGTTGTTCATAGGGATATGGTGTGCGTGTGTGCGTTCATAGGGTTGAGTGTATGCACATATATACGAACGTGTGTGTTTGTACTGATGTTAAAAAAAGAACCATCAGAAGGCTTTTTAATCAGAGGCTGAATAATAATTTTTATTTTTTTCAGAATCACCGGGGGGAGCTCCCCACCTGAATATATTACTCAAAAGCCGCTGGAGCAGCAAGCACAGAATTACAAAGGCACGGCGCAGCGTGCAGAGAGTTAGGAACGCCACGAGTAGACGTCGTCCTTGTCACATGTTGTCATGAGATGATGTGACCAAAGATCTAGGTCGGAGATGAGAGCTTTGAGGGTTATTACAGAACGTTGATCAATATTCCTAAACAGCCTGTCATTGCATGCAGCCCATATCTTTCAGAGGAGAGACATGAGAATAAAAGACCAAGCCTTGTGTGGCAGGTGGTGAGGTAGCGGAACGTTCCAAAGTTCGATGATGCCCTCCACTTGAGGCAGGATGCCTAGCCGTTGCCAGACTCGGTTAACGAGGGGGCAGGTGAGGAAGAGATGCATGGAGTCCTCGGTTAGCATAACACAGCGAGGGCATGTGTCCGTGGAGATGATCTGTTTGTGGGCAGGGTTGGCCTTGGTGTTGAGTCGATCCTTGAAGAGGAGCCAGCTGAAAAAATTTATCTTGTGTGGCACCTTGGAGCGCCAAATGAGGGGGCGAGAAGATTGCTGTCCGGACGCGCCATGGGAGTGCCATAAGCATGCTTGGTGGAGAAGGCAAGACCCCGTAGTAGGAACCTTTGGTCTTCCTCAGCCGAGGGGACGAAATCCTGCAAAACAGCCAACAACGCAACAAGCTCTTGTTTTGCCAGAAGGGAGAGACGGTTACGGAGGTTAGCTTGTAAACCATATCGCAACACATTTGCCACCTTAACCAGCTGAAGAGTGGAGTGTGAGAATAGGTGAGGGAAAGTGTGAGCTAGAGGTGTTGGGGTGAGCCAAGTGTCGTGCCAGAAGTAAGTGTGCATCCCACTGTTTGTTAGGACGAAGGAGATGAACTGTAGAGTGGATATTTGTTGTGCAATGGCACGACAGAGGAAGGAGTTCTGGGGTGGGGGTGAGACTAGAGCATTTGGGTGTTGAAGATCCAGCCAATCCAGCCAGGGGGTGGAGGAGGAAGTGATGGCCTTGGCTGCAAATTTCATGAGCAGGCAATTATTCTGAAGATGCAAGTTTTTGAGACCTAAACCACCATATTTTTTTGGAATGCAAACGTTTTTCCATGCAATAAGGCATTGGGCACCTGAAACTGAATCCTCCCCTGCCCAGAAGAAAGCTCTACGTAAGGAGTCTAGCATTTTTAAAACTTTTTTGGGAAAACGAAAGACATACATGAAGTAGGCGAGTAGGGAGTCTAGGACTGCGGAGATAAGAATGAGGTGATCGCCTTTGTCAAGTAACTTAGCGCGCCAGCCAGCCAGCAGCTTACGGGAGCGTTCTAGGATGGGGTCGAAGGCGTTGGATGGAGGTTTAGTAGGGGAGAGGGGGAGGCCATGGTAGGTTTGGGGGAAGGAGGCGTGTGAGCAGCCCATGGCAAGGGCAGTGTCGTTAGCAGCGGTGTCATCTCTGTGTAGGGTTGCAAGCGTGGTTTTGGAGAAGTTGATATTTAACCCAGTGGCATTGGCGAAGTTGGTTAGAATTACTTCTAGTGCTGCAGCGGCAGCAGACAAGGCGGCGACAACGATCAGCGTATCGTCTGTGTACTGGAGGATGGTGGGGGTAGATGAGAGAAGATGGGGTGGTGGAGCGAGGTGTGTGTGTTTTTGAAGATAAGTTGTTGGAGCAGATCTGCTACAATGAGAAAGAGGTAGGGGAAGATGGGATCACCCTGCCGTAGGCCATTTTTGCAGTCTATCAAGTTGCCTGGGACACCATTCAAAAGAATGGCGGTTTTGCCTATAACAAGGATGTTCTGGATCCAGCTACGGAAGATGTGGGAGAAGCCCCGGGCGAGGAGGATCTTGTCAAGTGTCGGCCAAGCGACGGAGTCGAAAACTTTCCGGAAATCAAGCTTGAAAATCATAGTAGGCTTTTTCTTAGTGTGGCATGAGCTGATAAGGTCGGCAGCAAAGATGTAGTTCTCAGCGATATTCCTCCCCGGTATAAACCCTGTCTGATTGCCATGTACTAGCAAACGAATGAAGGGCTTGAGACGAGTGGTCAATACTTTGGCAACAGCTTTGATTGGACAATTTTGGAGCGAGATGGGCCGGAAAGCGTCAGGAGAGGTAGGCAGATCTTTTTTAGGAAGAAGAACAATGTAAGCCCAGTTTACTCGTTCCGTGTCGGCCGTGCCTTGATGAAATTGGGAGAATAAGGGGAGAACGAGGCTTTTTACAGTGGGCCAATATGTACGGTAAGCCGCAGGCCCAAAGCCATCTGGGCCAGGGCTGGCCTGAGGGTTCATATGGAAGAACGTTGTTTTTATTTCTGGTTCCGAGAAGTTTTCATGCAAGACATGTAAGCCAGGAGTGGGTTTAGGGTAAATGTCCGAAAGGTCAAACGCCCATGACTTATTAATAGGAGTACCAATGAGGGATAAAAAAGTCATGGAGGATCTTGGCCTTTTGATGATGAGAGGAGAAATCGTGGCCATTCTGAGTGAGAGTAAAAGATCTTGTTTTTCCTAAGGCGTTGTGAGGCAGAGATGTGATTTTTTTGTGTTTTCTCCGCCATTGATAGCCTGGGAAACCTTGGCACGCCACCGCCAGTACATCATCTTTTCTTGGATAGTGCATTTGAGTAGAGAGATGATGATCTTGCGAGTGAGGATCTCTATTTGCGAGAGGGGCCTACGTTCTTCAGCATGATCCAGGGTTGAGATGGCTGTTTCACAGCGGGATTCGTGAAGAGGGGTGGGAATGCGAGAGTGAGCCCAAGATTTGGGTTCGGATCATGATTTTTTGAGAGCTGCGGCGAGGATAGAAGCCGAGTTGGTTGAGGGGGAGGGCGAGGGTGAGCAGCACCTTGAGATGATGACGTTGCATGGGCGAAATTTGGACCAACCAGGTTCGAATTTGAAGAAGTTGGAGCGTGGAATCATAGTGGTGACGTGTATGAGCAGCAGAACGTGGTCAGAGGTGAAACTTGTGAGAGAGGACAAGGAGGTATTAAGGAAAGCATCTGCCAAGCAAGATTAAAGAAGGCATGATCGATTCTTTCCATGGTGGGCAAGGATCGGTTGTTAGACCACGTAAATTGTCGGTCGAGGAGCGATAGTTCAATGAGGGCCAGGATGTCGATAACGTGGTTGAAAGCGCTAGCTTATGATTGTCGAAAGGCGGAGTTGTTTTTGTCTGAAGGAAAGCATAGGAGGTTGAAGTCGCCAAGAACGAGCCAAGGAGTATCGTCTGGTTGTGAGATGGAGAGGAGCTCATCGAAGAATGCCTGTTTGAGGGCATGGGTAGAGGGGCGTAGATGTTAGTGATGGTGATGTCGAGGGCACAAGCAGTTAATCTTAGGGTTATGGTGGAGGAGAAGTTTTGGTGTGAGTGCGAGATGACCTGGAGAGAGGAGGAGTTAATGGCGGTTATGGTGTCGTCGGTCGTGCCAATGGCGGGCAGTGGAAAGGCTTGGTCGAGGTGGAAGGGTAAGAAAGAGAGTAGTTTGGCATTGGTGTAAGATTCTAGTTTAGATTCCTGCAAGAGGGCAATGTGAGGATTGATCGCTACGAGTTGAGAAAGGACAGCGGCACACTTGTCATCATCACCCAGAGCACGAACATTCTAGGAGCAAATAGAGATTACATCATTACTCATAAATGTTTTTTTACACCACAGACGGACGACACAAAGCGCGGAGGAGTACATGAGACCTACTACAGCAGATGAGGCAGCATAATGCCAAGCAAAAGGCAAAACATACAGAGTCCAAAAGGGCAGCGAGGCATGACACATGTAGCAACTAATAGACACGGATGTCGACATCCAGTGGGCCCCCGACATCCGGGGACCATGCATGGCTGGTGCAGCAATCATGGCGCGGCATCATCGCCAGAGGCAACATCCTCAGAGGAGAGGATGGCGTCGAGGTGGCCGTCGTCCGTGCCATAGAGGAGCGCGATGGTGGCCAAGTCTTGAGCAGAGGCAGGGGGCTGTCGGCAATGTCAAGACGGGCATCCTGGATGGCACGGCCAATGGCTAAGTCGACGACGGAGGCGGAGAGGCAAGCAGCCTTGGCCTTGACAGCTCTGGCAAGCATGGGGGAGTACTTGGTCTCCTTGCCAGCAAGGCGCGCGCTACGACGAAGCTTGTCCTTGAAGACGGAGTGGTCGTGAGCAGACCTGCGGCACTCCTTGCGAACAGTGCTCTCATGGGTGTCAAGATCCTGGAGAGGGAGAGTTGTGTCCGCCGCAGCAGGAGCCGTGTTAGAGGCTATGGCAGGGACATGGGTTGAAAGAAACGACGATGGGAAGGGGGAGAGTTACCGTTGGCACGTGAAGATTCTCCGGCAAAGAGCGTGAAGGTGGACGGCGTGGGGAGTGCAGCTGCGGCGGAGCGAAGACGGCAAAAGCCGATGTGTCAAACGGCAGCACGTGGCCAGCTGCCACGCCAGGCCCCATGTCAACGGGGAGAGCAGGAGGGTCAACAGCAGCCACCCTGGGCAGCGGGCGGATGACCGGTGGGGTCATGGCAGACACCACAGGTGCATGCACCACGTCCAGGGAGTCCGAGGTGACCGCATGCAGGATGGGGACGTGCATGTCCTCTGAGCCGACCGAGTCGTCGTCAGAGACTACAAGCGGGTCACGTGCGGAGCCAGGGGGTGAAAGGACAGCCAACAAGGCAGTGTCACTATTGGCGCCGCCAGGAGGAGCATGATGAGCACGTGCATCGGAGGTGAGGCAGCGTGCAACCGTCCTGGTGTCGCCGTAGGTGGGGTCCGCATGCCACCTGATGTCTACTACACAACCTTCTTATTGTAGACGTTGTTGGGCCTCCAAGTGCAGAGGTTTGTAGGACAATAGCAAATTTCCCTCAAGTGGATGACCTAAGGTTTATCAATTCGTGGGAGGCGTAGGATGAAGATGGTCTCTCTCAAACAACCCAGCAACCAAATAGCAAAGAGTCTCTTGTGTCCCCAACACACCCAATACAATGGTAAATTGTATAGGTGCACTATTTCGGCGAAGAGATGGTGATACAAGTGCAATATGGATGGTAGAGATAGGTTTTTGTAATCTGAAAATATAAAAACAGCAAGGTAACTAATGATAAAAGTGAGCGAAATGGTATTGCAATGCGTTGAAACAAGGCATAGGGTTCATACTTTCACTAGTGCAAGTTCTCTCAACAATAATTACATAATTGGATCATATAACTATCCCTCAACATGCAACAAAGAGTCACTCCAAAGTCACTAATAGCGGAGAACAAACGAAGAGATTATTGTAGGGTACGAAACCACCTCAAAGTTATTCTTTATGATCGATCTATTCAAGAGTCCGTAGTAAAATAACACGAAGCTATTCTTTCCGTTAGATCTATCCTAGAGTTCGTACTAGAATAACACCTTAAGACACAAATCAACCAAAACCCTAATGTCACCTAGATACTCCAATGTCACCTGAAGTATCCGTGGGTATGATTATACGATATGCATCACACACTCTCAGATTCATTTATTCAACCAACACAAAGAACTTCAAAGAGTGCCCCAAAGTTTCTACTAGAGAGTCAAGACAAAAACGTGTGCCAACCCCTATGCATAAGTTCACGAGGTCAGGGAACTCGCAAGTTGATCACCAAAACATACATCAAGTGGATCACGTGATATCCCATTGTCAGCACAGATAAGCACATGCAAGACATATGATACGTCTCCAACGTATCTATAATTTTTGATTGTTCCATGCTATTATATTATCTGTTTTGGATGTTTAATGGGATTTATTATACACTTTTATATTATTTTTGGGACTAACCTACTAACCAAAGGCCTAGTGCAAATTGCTGTTTTTTTGCCTATTTCAGTGTTTCGCAGAAAAGGAATATCAAACAGAATCCAAACGGAATGAAACCTTCGGGAGAGTGATTTTTGGAACAAACGCAATCCAGGAGACTTGGAGTGGACGTCAAGGAAGCATCAAGGAGGCCACGAGGCAGGGAGGCACGCCCCCACCCTCGTGGGCCCCTCATGGCTCCCCTGACCGACTTCTTTCGCCTATATATACTCATATACCTCGAAAACATTCGAGAGCACAACAAAACCCTATTTCCACCGCCGCAACCTTCTGTACCCAAGAGATCCCATCTTGGGGCCTTTTCCGGAGCTCTGTTGGAGGGTGAATCGATCATGGAGGGTTTCTACATCAACACCATGGCCTCTCCGATGATGTCTGAGTAGTTTATTGCAGACCTTCGGGTCCATAGTTATTAGCTAGATGGTTTCTTCTCTCTCTTTGGACCTCAATACAAAGTTCTCCTCGATCTTCTTGGAGATCTATTCGATGTAATTCTTTTTGCGGTGTGTTTGTCGGGATCCGATGAATTGTGGGTTTATGATCAAGATTATCCATGAACAATATTTGGTTCTTCTCTGAATTCTTTTATGTATGATTTGTTATCTTTGCAAGTCTCTTCGAATTATCAGTTTGGTTTGGCCTACTAGATTGATCTTTCTTGCAATGGGAGAAGTGCTTAGCTTTGGGTTCAATCTTGCGGTGTCCTTTCCCAATGATAGCAGGGGCAGCAAGGCACGTATTTTATTGTTGCCATCGAGGATAAAAAGATGGGGTTTATATCATATTGCTTGAGTTTATCCCTCTACATCATGTCATCTTGCCTAATGCGTTACTCTGTTCTTATGAACTTAATACTCTAGATGCATGCTGGATAGCGGTTGATGTGTGGAGTAATAGTAGTAGATGCAGAATCGTTTCGATCTACTTCTCCCGGACGTGATGCCTATATACATGATCATGCCTAGATATTCTCATAATTATGCACTTTTCTATCAATTGCTCGACAGTAATTTGTTTATCCATCGTAATACTTATGCTATTTTGAGAGAAGCCACTAGTGAAACCTATGGCCCTCGGGTCTATTTTCCATCATATAAGTTTCCAATCTATTTTACTTTGTAATCTTTACTTTCAATCTATATCATAAAAATACCAAAAATATTTATCTTATTATCTCCATCAGATCTCACTATTGCAAGTGGCCGTGAAGGGATTGACAACCCCTTTATCGTGTTGGTTGCAAGGTTCTTATTTGTTTGTGTAGGTGCGAGGTGACTTGCGTGTAGTCTCCTACTGGATTGATACCTTGGTTCTCAAAAACTGAGGGAAATACTTACGCTACTTTGCTGCATCACCCTTTCCTCTTCAAGGGAAAACCAATGCAGTGCTCAAGAGGTAGCAAGAAGGATATGTGGCGCCGTTGACGGGGAGATCTACGCACAAGTCAAGACATACCAAGTACCCATCACAAACTCTTATACCTCACATTACATTATTTGCCATTTGCCTCTTGTTTTCCTCTCCCCCACTTATAAAATGATTTTCAAAAACCTTGCCTTTTCTTTGACTTCTTCCCGTATGTATCTTTGTTTGTGTTTCCATGTGCCTTCCATTTTCTTGCATCTTTGCTTGCTAAAATTCTATTGATATGGATCCACTTAAAGTGTTCTACTTGGATCATCTTCGATCCTGATGCGTTCGTGCTGAAACCCCAACTAGCCTGGTTGATGGGAAATCTTTAGATGAGCATGCTCATTTTGTGCGTCACTGTTTGTCTAAAAAAGGGAGACTCTTATGGGATCAAATAAACAGATTGATGTGTTATGCTTTGGAATCTTTGTGAAATTTATGAATTTACTTGTTGCTCTAAGAACCCTAAAAAACACCTCCCCTACCTATGTGAGTTTAATTATAATGAAATCTCATCTTCTTACGCAAAGGGAGTTTATAGTTACTACAATATCGAACAGATTGAATAATTTGTTGCTTTTAAGGGTGCTTATTAAGTTGCTTCTTTGATTGAAAATTATGATGTTACTCTCTACGAATCTGAAATTTTTGACATACTTAAATATTTCTATGAAAACTATGCTCATAATGTCTATGTCAAAGAATTTATTGAAAGAATGACCGTTGCTTGGGAAGAAAATAATGATATGCATGAATCTATAGATAATTATGATTCCGATGATTTGATTGAAATATCCCTTGATGAACATGATGCTTGCTATTCTTGTGGCCATGATGCCAATATTTATGAAGATGAGTTTGCTATAGTTCCTTATGTTAGACATGAGATTGTTGCTATTGCAGCCATACTTGATAGTTCCTTCGATGAAAAGCATGATTGTAATGATGTTATTGTAAATTCTCTTAATGACAGTTGTGTTAATGATATGCAAAACCTCAAGCTTGGGGATGCTAGTTTTGCTATGACTAGTATTTGTTGCAATGATCTTGATTGGGGTGATTCTTCTTATGATCTTGAAAATTTAATTAAGCCCCATGATGAGATTGATAATAATGTTTGCAATAATATTGAAAGTGGGTTTGGAAGAGTGTCAACTTTAGATCCCACATATTTAGAGAATGTCCAATCTTATGAAGTTTTTGATAAAAGTGGGTTTGGAGAGGTCATGACTTTAGTTAATGTTAATCCCACTATTTTGGAAGAGTGTCAAGTTTGCATGCATGTGGATCGTGTTGAAAATATTTTATGTGATAGCTATTTTGTTGAGTTTTCTTATGATACCACATGTAATTATTACGATAGAGGAAAATATGATTGTAGAAATTTTCATGTTACTAAATTACCTCTCGTTATGTTGAGATTGCTATTGTTTCTTTCTGCTTCCTTGCATATGCTAGTTTTTGCTTGCTATGATAATTTATTTGCCTATAAGATGCCTATGCATAGGAAATATGTTAGACTTATATGTGTTTGTCACATGTTTTATGATGCTCTCTTTTGTGCTTCAATTCTTGTCTTTTATGTGAGCATCATTGAAATTATCAATGCCTAGCTAGGGGCGTTAAACGATAGCGCTTGTTGGGAGGCAACCCAATTTTATTTTTGTTTCTTGCTTTTTGGTTCTGTTTAGTAATAAATAATTCATCTAGCTTATGTTTAGATGTGGTTTTATGCTTTTAATTAGTGTTTGTGCCAAGTAGAACCTTTGGGAAGACTTGGGGGGAGTTTATGTGATCTTGCTGTAAAAAACAGAAACTTTAGCGCTCACGAGATTTGCTGCCAATTTTTTACTGGAGAGTGCAATTAGGTTGATTCTTTTTGCAGATGATTAATAGAAAAATTCCTCACGTCCACCAATTTATTTCAGAATTTGTGGGGTTATAGAAGTATCCGAAACCTACAGATTACTACAGACTGTTCTGTTTTTGACAGATTCTGTTTTTCGTGTGTTGTTTGCTTATTTTGATGAATCTATGGCTAGTATCGGGGGGTATGAACCATAGATAAGTTGGAATACACTAGGATTAACACCAATATAAATAAAGAATGAGTTCATTACAGTACCTTAAGTGGTGGTTTGTTTCCTTATACTAACAGAGCTCATGAGATTTTCTGTTGAGTTTTGTGTTGTGAAGTTTTCAAGTTTTGGGTAAAGATTTGATGGATTATGGAATAAGGAGTGGCAAGAGCCTAAGCTTGGGGATTCCCCGGAAGGCATCCCCTCTTTCGTCTTTGTCCATCGATAACTTTACTTGAGGCTATATTTTTATTCACCACATGATATGTGTTTTGCTTGGAGCGTCTTGTATGATTTGAGTCTTTGCTTTTTAGTTTACCACAATCATCCTTGCTGTACACACCTTTGGGAGATACACACATGAATCAAATTTTTTTAGAATACTCTATGTGCTTCACTTATATCTTTTGAGCTAGATAATTTTGCTCTAGTGCTTCACTTATATCTTTTTAGAGCACAGTGGTGGTTTTATTTTGTAGAAATTATTGATCTCTCATGCTTCACTTATATTATTTTGAGAGTCCTTTGGAACAGCATGGTAATTTGCTTTGCTTATAAAACTAGTCCTAATATGATAGGCATCCAGAATGGGTATAATAAAAACTATCATAGAAAGTGCATTGAATACTATGAGAAGTTTGATACTTGATGATTGTTTTGAGATATGAAGATGGTGATATTAGAGTCATGCTAGTTGAGTAGTTGTGAATTTGACAAATACTTGTGTTAAAGTTTGTGATTCCCATAGCATGCACGTATGGTGAACCGTTATGTGATGAAGTCGGAGCATGATTTATTTATTGATTGTCTTCCTTATGAGTGGCGGTCGGGGACGAGCGATGGTCTTTTCCTACCAATCTACCCCCCTAGGAGCATGCGCGTTGTACCTTGTTTCGATAACTAATAGATTTTTGCAATAAGTATGTGAGTTCTTTATGACTAATGTTGAGTCCATGGATTATACGCACTCTCACCCTTCCACCATTACTAGCCTCTCTAGTACTGCGCAACTTTCGCTGGTACCATAAACCCACCATATACTTTCCTCAAAACAGTCACCATACCTATCTATTATGGCATTTCCATAGCCATTCCGAGATATATTGCCATGCAACCTACCACCGTTCCATTTATTATGACACGCTTCATCATTGTCATATTGCTTTGCATGATCATGTAGTTGACATCGTATTTGTGGAAAAGACACCTTCATAATTCTTTCATACATGTCACTCATGAGTCATTGCACATCCCGATACACCGCCGGAGGCATTCACATAGAGTCATATTTTGTTCTAAGTATCGAGTTGTAATTCTTGAGTTGTAAGTAAATAGAAGTGTGATGTTCATCATTAGTTGAGCATTGTCCCAAGTGAGGAAAGGATGATGGAGACTATGATTCCCCCACAAGTTGGGATGAGACTCCGGACGAAAAAGAAAGAAAGAAAAAGAGGCCATAAAAAAAGAGAAAAAGGCCCAAATAAAAAATTGAGAGAAAAAGAGAGAAGGGACAATGTTACTATCCTTTTACCACACTTGTGCTTCAAAGTAGCACCATGATCTTCGTGATAGAGAGTCTCCTATGTTGTCACTTTCATATACTAGTGGGAATTTCACATTATAGAACTTGGCTTGTATATTCCAATGATGGGCTTCCTCAAAATGCCCTAGGTCTTCGTGAGCAAGAGAGTTGGATGCACACCCACTTAGTTGCTTTTGTTGAGCTTTCATACACTTATAGCTCTAGTGCATCCGTTGCATGGCAATCCCTACTCACTCACATTGATATCTATTGATGGGCATCTCCATAGCCCGTTGATACGCCTAGTTGATGTGAGACTATCTTCTCTTTTTTGTCTTCTCCACAACCATCATTCTATTCCACCTATGGTGCTATATCCATGGCTCACGCTCATATATTGCGTGAACATTGAAAAAGTTTGAGAACATCAAAAGTATGAAACAATTGCTTGGCTTGTCATCGGGGTTGTGCATGACTTAAATATTTTTATGTGGTGAAGATGGAGCATAGCCAGACTATATGATTTTGTAGGGATAACTTTCTTTGGCCATGTTATTTTGAGAAGACATGATTGCTTTATTAGTATGCTTGAGGTATTATTATTTTTATATCAATATTAAACTTTTGTCTTGAATCTTTCAGATCTGAGCATTCATGCCACAATAAAGAGAATTACATAGAAAATTATGCTAGGTAGCATTCCACATCAAACATTCTGTTTTTATCATTTGCCTACTCGAGGACGAGCAGGAATTAAGCTTGGGGATGCTTGATACGTCTCCAACGTATCTATAATTTTTTATTGTTTCATGCTATTATATTATCTGTTTTGCATGTTTAATGGGCTTTATTATACACTTTTATATTATTTTTGGGACTAACCTACTAACCAAAGGCCCAGTGCAAATTGCTGTTTTTTTGCCTATTTCAGTGTTTTTGTAGAAAAGGAATATCAAACGGAATCCAAACGGAATGAAACCTTCGGGAGAGTGATTTTTTGGAACAAGCGCAATCCAGGAGACTTGCAGTGGACGTCAAGGAAGCATCAAGGAGGCCACGAGGCAGGGAGGCACGCCCAGGGGGGCAGGCGCACCCCCTAACCTCGTGTACCCAAGAGATCCCATCGCCCCAACCTATTTATACTCATATACCCCGAAAACATCCCTCGAAAACATCCGAGAGCACAATGAAACCCTATTTCCACCGCCCCAACCTTGTGTACCCAAGAGATCCCATCTTGGGGCCTTCTCCGGAGCTCCGTCGGAGGGGGAATCAATCACGGAGGGCTTCTACATCAACACCATGGCCTCTCCGATGATGTGTGAGTAGTTCACCGCAGACCTTCGGGTCCATAGTTATTATCTAGATGGCTTCTTCTCTCTCTTTGGATCTCAATGTTGGGTAACGCAGTAATTTTAAAAAAATTCGTACGCACACGCAAGATCATGGTGATGAATAGCAATGACAGGGGAGAGTATTGTCTACATACCCTTGTAGACCGTAAGAGGAAGCGTTATGACAACGCGGTTGATGTAGTCATAGTCTTCACGATCGACCGATCCTGGTACCGAAAGTACGACACCTCCGCGATCCGCACACGTTCGGCTTGGTGACGTCCCACGAACTCACAACCCAGCAGAGTGTCGAGGGAGAGCTTCGTCAGCACGACGGCGTGATGACGGTGTTGATGATGCTACCGGAACAGGGCTTCGCCTAAGCACCGCTACGATATGACCGAGGTGGATTATGGTGGAGGGGGGCACCGCACACGGCTAAGAGATCAATGATCAACATGTGTGTCTATGGGGTGCCCTTGGCCACGTATATTAAGGATGGAGGGAGGAGGAGGCAGGCGCTCATAGGGCGCGCCCAAAGTGTGGAGTCCTACTAGGACTCCCTAGTCCTAGTAGGATTTCACCTCCTACAAGGAATAGGAAAAAGGGAAGGGAGAAGGAGAAGGAAGGAAGGGGGCGCCCCCTTTCCCTAGTCCAATTCGGACCAATCCATGGGGAAGGGGCGCGGCCACCCTTGAGGCCTTTCTCTCCTTTCCCGTATGGCCCATTAAGGCCCAATACGAATTCCCGTAACTCTCTGGTACTCCGAAAAATACCTGAATCACTCGGAACCTTTCCGATGTCTGAATATAGCCTTCCAATATATCGATCTTTACTCTCGACCATTTCTAGACTCCTCGTCATGTCCCCGATCTCATCCGGGACTCCGAACAAACTTCGGTCATCAAATTAGATAACTCATAATACAAATTGTCACAGAACGTTAAGCGTGCGGACCCTACAGGTTCGAGAAATATGTAGACATGACCGAGACACATCTCCGATCAATAACCAATAGCGGAATCTGGATGCTCATATTGGCTCCTACATATTTTGCGAAGATCTTTATCGGTCAAACCGCATAACAACATACGTTGTTCCCTTTGTCATCGATATGTTACTTGCCCGAGACTCGATCATCGGTATCTCAATACCTAGTTCAATCTCGTTACCGGCAAGTCTCTTTACTCGTTCCGTAATGCAACATCCCGTAACTAACTCATTAGTCACATTGCTTGCAAGGCTTATAGTGATGTGCATTACCGAGAGAGCCCAGAGATACCTCTCCGATACACGGAGTGACAAATCCTAATCTTGATCTATGCCAACTCAAAAAATACCATTGGAGATACCTGTAGAGCATCTTTATAATCAGCCAGTTACGTTGTGACATTTTATAGCACACAAGGTGTTCCTCCAGTATTTGGGAGTTGCATAATCTCATAGTCAGAGGAACATGTATAAGTTATGAAGAAAGCAGTAGCAATAAAACTGAACGATCATTATGCTAAGCCAACGGATGGGTCTTGTCCATCACATCATTCTCTAATGATGTGATCCCGTTCATCAAATGAAAACACATGTCCATGGCTAGGAAACTTAACCATCTTTGATTAACGAGCTAGTCAAGTAGAGGCATACTAGGGACACTCTGTTTGTCTATGTATTCACATATGTACTAAGTTTCTGGTTAATACAATTCTAGCATGAATAATAAACATTTATCATGATATAAGGAAATATAAATAACAACTTTATTATCGCCTCTAGGGCATATTTCCTTCAGTCTCCCACTTGCACTAGAGTCAATAATCTAGTTCACATCGTCCTGTGATTTAACACCAATAGTTCACATCTTTATGTGATTAGTTCACATCTCCATGTGACTAATACCCAAAGGGTTTACTAGAGTCAATAATCTATTTCACATCGCTATGTGATTAACACCCAAAGAGTGATCATGTTTTGCTTGTGAGAGAAATTTAGTCAACGGGTCTGCCACATTCAGAGCCGTATGTATTTTGCAAATTTTCTATGTCTACAATGCTTCGCGTGGAGCTATCTAGCTAATTGCTCCCACTTTCGATATGTATCTAGATCAAGACTTAGAGTCATCCAGATCGGTGTCAAAGCTTGCATAGACGTAACTCTTTACGACGAACTCCTCGTCACCTCCATAACCGAGAAACATTTCCTTATTCCACTAAGGATATTTTTGACCGCTGTCCGGTGATCCACTCCTGGATCACTATTGTACCCTCTTGCCAAACTTATGATGAGGTACACAATAGGTCTGGTACACAACATAGCATACTTTATAGAATCTATGACTGAGGCATAGGGAATGACTTTTCATTCTCTTTCTATTTTTTAACGTGGTCGGGTTTTGAGTCTTTACTCAACTTCACACCTTACAACACAGGCTAGAACTCCTTTTTGAATTTTCCATTTTGAATTACTTCAAAATCTTGTCAAGGTATGTACTCATTGAAAATTTATCAAGCGTCTTGATCTATCTCTATAAATCTTGATGCTCAATATGTAGGTAGCTTCATCGAGGTCTTTCTTTGAAAAACTCTTTTCAAACACTCCTTTATGCTTCCTAGAAAATTCTACATCATTTCCGATCAACAATATGTCATTCACATATACTTATCAGAAATGTTGTAGTGCTCCCACTCACTTTCTTGTAAATAGAGGCTTCACCGCAAGTCTGTATAAAACCATATGCTTTGATCACTTTATCAAAGTATATATTCCAACTCCGAGATGCTTGCACCAGTCCATAGATGGATTGCTGGAGCTTGCACGCTTTGTTAGCACCTTTAGGATTGACAAAACCTTCTTGTTGCATCATATACAACTCTTCTTTAAGAAATCCATTAAGGAATGCAGTTTTTACATCCATTTGCCCGATTTCATAAAATGTGGCAATTGCTAACATGATTCGGACAGACTTAAGCATCGCTACGAGTGAGAAAATCTCATCGTACTCAACATCTTGAACTTGTCGAAAACCTTTTGCGACAATTCGAGCTTTGTAGATAGTACCACTACTATCAGTGTCCATCTTCCTCTTGAAAATCCATTTATTCTTAATGGCTCACCGATCAACCAGCAAGTCAATCAAATTCCATACTTTGTTCTAATACATGGATCTCATCTCAGATTTCATGGCTTTAAGCCATTTCGTGGTATCTGGGCTCATCATCGCTTCCTCATAGTTCGTAGGTTCATCATGGTCAAGTAACATGACCTCTAGAACAGGATTACCGTACCACTCTGGTGTGAAACATGTTCTAGTTGACCTACGAGGTTCGGTAGTAACTTGATCTGAAGTTTCATGATCATCATCATTAACTTCCTCACTAATTGGTGTAGGAATCACTAGAACTGATTTCTGTGATGAACTACTTTCCAATTCGGGAGAAGGTACAATTACCTCATCAAGTTTTACATTCCTCCCAATCACTTCTTTCGAGAGAAACTTCTTCTCTAGAAAGGATCCATTCTTAGCAACGAACATCTTGCCTTCGGATCTGTGATAGAAGGTGTACCCAACGTTTCCTTTGGGTATCCTATGAAGATGCATTTCTCCCATTCGGGTTCGAGCTTATCAGGTTGAAACTTTTTCACATAAGCATCATAGCCCCAAACTTTAAGAAACGACAGCTTAGGTTTCTTGCTAAACCACGGTTCATATGGTGTCATCTCAACGGATTTAGATGGTGCCTTATTTAACGTGAATACAACTGTCTCTAATGCATAACCCCCAAACGATAGTGATAAATCGGCAAGAGACATCATAGATTGCACCATATCTAATAAAGAACGGTTATGACGTTCGGACACACCATTACGTTGTGGTGTTCCAGGTGGCGTGAGTTGCGAAACTATTCTGCATTGTTTCAAATGAAGACCAAACTCGTAACTCAAATATTCTCCTCCACGATCAGATCGTGGAAACTTTATTTTCTTGTTACGATGATTTTCCACTTCACTATGAAATTCTTTGAACTTTTCAAATGTTTCAGACTTATGTTTCATCAAGTAGATATACCCATATCTGCTCAAATCATCTGTGAAGATGAGAAAATAATGATACCCGCCGCGAGCCTCAACACTCATCGGATTGCATACATCAGTATGTATTATTTCCAATAAGTCAGTTGCTTGCTCCATTGTTCCGGAGAACAGAGTTTTAGTCATCTTGCCCACGAGGCATGGTTCTCAAGCATCAAATGATTCATAATCAAGTGATTCCAAAAGCCCATCAGCATGGAGTTTCTTCATGCGCTTTGCACCAATATGACCTAAATGGCAGTGCCACATATAAGTTGCACTATCATTATTAACTTTGCATCTTTTGGCTTCAATATTATGAATATGTGTATTACTATGATTGAGATTCAATAAACCATTCACCTTGGGTGTATGACCTCAGAAGGTTTTATTCATGTAAACAGAATAACAATTATCCTTGACTTTAATGAATAACCGTATTGCAATAAACATGATCCAATCATATTATGCTCTACTCAAACACCAAATAACATTTATTTTAGGTTCAACACTAATCCCGAAGGTAAAGGGAGTGTCCGATGGTGATCTTATCAACCTTGGAATCACTTCCAACTCACATCATCACCTCGCCTTAACTAGTCTCTGTTTATTTTGCAACTCCCGTTTTGAGTTACTACTCTTAGTAAATGAACCAATATCAAATACTGAGGTGTTGTTATAAACACTAGTAAAGTACACATCAATAACATGTATATCAAATATATACTTTTATTCACTTTGCCATCCTTCTTATCCGCCAAGTATCTAGGGCAGTTCCACTTCCAGTGACCATTTCCTTTGTAGTAGAAGCACTTAGTTCCAGGCTTGGGTCTAGCTTTGAGCTTCTTCATGGGAGCAGCAACTTGCTTGCTATTCTTCTTTGAAGTTCCTCTTTCTTTCCCTTTGTCCTTTTTCTTGAAATTAGTGGTCTTGTTAACCATCAAAACTTGATGCTATTTCTTGATTTCTACCTTTGCCGATTTCAGCATCGCGGAGAGCATGGGAATTACTTTCGTTATCCCTTGCATATTATAGTTCATCACTAAGTTCTAGTAACTTGGTGATAGTGACTAGAGAACTATCAATTACTATTTTATCTGGAAGATTAACTCTCACTTGATTCAAGCAATTGTAGTACCCAGACAATCTGAGCACATGCTCACTAGTTGAGCTATTCTCCTCCATCTTGTAGGCAAAGTACTGTCAGAGGTCTTCTACCTCTCGACACGGGCATGAGTATGAAATACCAATTTCAGCTCTTAGAACATCTTATATGCTCTGTGGCGTTCAAAATGTTTTTGAAGTCCCGGTTCTAAGCCATAAAGCATGGTGCACTAAACTATCAAGTAGTCATCATACCGAGCTTTACCAAACATTCATAACGTCTGTATCTGCTCCCGCAATAGATCTATCACCTAGCGGTGCATCAAGGACATAATTCTTCTGTGCAGCAATGAGGATAATCCTCAGATCACGGACCAAGTCTGCATCATTGCTGCTATCATCTTTCAACGAGGAGCTACATCGCGAGCTATTGATCTACAACATAGTTATGCAAATACTATCAGGACTAAGTTCATGATAAATTAAAGTTCAATTAAGAACTCCCACTTAGATACACATCCCTCTAGTCATCTAAATGATCACGTGATCCAAATCAACTAAACCATGTCCGATCATCACGTGAGATGGAGTAGTTTTCAATGGTGAACATCACTATGTTGATCATATCTACTATATGATTCATGCTCAACCTTTCGGTCTCCAGTGTTCCGAGGCCATATCTGCATATGCTAGGCTCGTCAAGTTTAACCTGAGTATTCTGCATGTGCAAAACTGGCTTGCACCCGTTGTATGTGAACGTAGAGCTTATCACACCCGATCATCATGTGGTGTCTCGGCATGACGAATTGTTGCAACGGTGCATACTCAGGGAGAACACTTATACCTTGAAATTTAGTGAGAGATCATCTTATAATGCTACCGCCAAACGAAGCAAAATAAGATACATAAAGGATAAACATCACATGCAATCAAAATATGTGACATTATATGGCCATCATCATCTTGTGCATTTGATCTTCATCTCCAAAATACCGTCATGATCTCTATCGTCACCGGCATAACACCATGATATCCATCATCTTGATCTCTAGCAATGTGTCGTCACATGGTCGTCTCACCAACTATTGCTTTTGCAACTATTGCTATCGCATAGCGATAAAGTAAAGCAATTATATGGCGCTTGCACCTTATGCAATAAAGAGAAAACCATAAGGCTCCTTCCAGTTGCCGATAACTTTAACAAAACATGATCATCTCATACAACAATTTATATCTCATCACGTCTTGACCATATCACATCACAACATGCCCTGCAAAAACAAGTTAGACATCCTCTACTTTGTTCTTGCAAGTTTTACGTGGCTGCTATGGGCTGAGCAAGAACCGTTCTTACCTACGCATCAAAAAACCACAACGCGGTATAGTGATTGATTTTTTGATCTTCAGAAAGAACCCTGTTCATTGAATCCGATTCAACTAAAGTTGGACAAACAAACACCCACTAGCCACCTGTGTGCGAAGCACGTCGGTAGAACCAGTCTCGCGTAAGCGTACGCGTAATGTCGGTCTGAGCCGCTTCATCCAACAATACCGCCGAATCAAGAATCAACTAGTGATGGCAAGCAATATGTGTATACCCACGCCCACAACTCCTTTGTGTTCTACTCGTGCATATAACATCTACACATAGACTTGGCTCGGATGCCACTATTGGGGAACGCGGTAATTTAAAAAAATCCTATGCACACGCAAGATCATGGCGATGCATATCAATGAGAGGGGAGAGTATTGTTTACGTACCCTCATAGACCGTAAGAGTTATGACAACATGGTTGATGTAGTCGTACGTCTTCACGATCGACCGATCCTAGTACCGAAAGTACGGCACCTCCGCGACCCGCACACGTTCGGCTCGGTGACGTCCCACGAACTCACGATCCAGCAGAGTGTCGAGGGAGAGCTTCGTCAGCACCGATGGCGTGATGACGGTGATGATGATGCTACCGGAACAGGGCTTCGCCTAAGCACCGCTACGGTATGACCAAGGTGGATTATGGTGGAGGGGGGCACCGCACACGGCTAAGAGATCAATGATCAACTTGTGTGTCTATGGGGTGCCCCTGGCCACATATATAAACAATGGAGGGAGGAGGAGGCCGGCCCTCATAGGTCGCGCCCAAAGTGTGGATTCCTACTAGGACTCCCTAGTCCTAGTAGGATTTCACCTCCTACATGGAATAGGAAAAAGGGAAGGGAGAAGGAGAAGGAAGGAAGGGGGCGCCCCCTTTCCCTAGTCCAATTCGGACCAATCCATGGGGAAGGGGCGCGACCACCCTTGAGGCCTTTCTCTCCTCTCCCGTATGACCCATTAAGGCCCAATACAAATTCCTGTAACTCTCCGGTACTCCGAAAAATACCCGAATCAGTCGGAACCTTTCCGATGTCCGAATATAGCCTTCCAATATATCAATCTTTACGTCTCGACCATTTCGAGACTCCTCCTCATCTCCCCGATCTCATCCGGGACTCCGAACAAACTTCGGTCATCAAATCACATAACTCGTAATACAAATCGTCATAGAACATTAAGCGTGCGGACCCTACGGGTTCGAGCAATATGTAGACATGACCGAGACACATCTCCGGTCAATAACCAATAGCGGAATCTGGATGCTCATATTGGCTCTGACATATTCTACAAAGATCTTTATCGGTCAAACCGCATAACAACATATGTTGTTCCCTTTGTCATCGGTATGTTACTTGCCCGAGATTCGATCGTCGGTATCTCAATACCTAGTTCAATCTCGTTACCGGCAAGTCTCTTTACTCGTTCCGTAATGCAACATCTCGTAACTAACTCATTAGTCACATTACTTGCAAAGCTTATAGTGATGTGCATTACCGAGAGGGCCCAGAGATACCTCTCCGATACACGGAGTGAAAAAACTAATCTCGATCTATGCCAACTCAACAAACACCATCGGCGACACCTATAGAGCATCTTTATGATCACCCAGTTACGTTGTGACGTTTGATTGCACACAAGGTGTTCCTCCGGTATTCGGGAGTTGCATAATCTCATAGTCAGAGGAACATGTATAAGTTATGAAGAAAGCAGTAGCAATAAAACTGAACGGTCATTATGCTAAGCTAATGGATGGGTCTTGTCCATCACATCATTCTCTAATGATGTGATCCCATTCATCAAATGACAAGACTTGTCCATGGCTAGGAAACTTAACCATCTTTGATTAACGAGCTAGTCAAGTAGAGGCATACTAGGGGCACTCTGTTTGTCTATGTATTCACACATGTACTAAGTTTCCGGTTAATAAAATTCTAGCAAGAATAATAAACATTTATCATGATATAAGGAAATATAAATAACAACTTTATTATTGCCTCTAGGGCATATTTCCTTCACTCAATACAAAGTTCTCCTCGATCTTATTGGAGATCTATTCGATGTAATTCTTGTTGCGGTGTGTTTGTCGGGATCCGATGAATTGTGGGTTTATGATCAAGATTATCTTGGTTCTTCTCTGAATTATTTTTATGTATGATTTGTTATCTTTGCAAGTCTCTTCAAATTATCAGTTTGGTTTGGCCTACTAGATTGATCTTTCTTGCAATGGGAGAAGTGCTTAGCTTTGGGTTCAATCTTGCGGTGTCCTTTCCCAGTGATAGCAGGGGTAACAAGGAACATATTGTATTGTTGCCATCAAGGATAAAAAGATGGGGTTTATATCATATTGCTTGAGTTTATCCCTCTACATCATGTCATCTTGCCTAATGTGTTACTCTGTTCTTATGAACTTAATACTCTAGATGCATGCTACATAGCGGTCGAGGTGTGGAGTAATAGTAGTAGATGCATAATCGTTTCGGTCTACTTGTCGCGGGCGTGATGCCTATATACATGATCATGCCTAGATATTCTCATAATTATGCATTTTTCTATCAATTGCTCGACGGTAATTTGTTTACCCACTGTAATACTTATGCTATTTTGAGAGAAGCCACTAGTGAAACCTATGGCCCCGGGTCTATTTTCCATCATATAAGTTTCCAATCTATTTTACTTTGAAATCTTTACTTTCAATCTATATCATAAAAATACCAAAAATATTTATCTTATTATCTCTATCAGATCTCACTATTGCAAGTGGTCGTGAAGGGAATGACAACCCCTTTATCGCGTTGGTTGCGAGGTTCTTATTTGTTTGTGTAGGTGCGAGGCAACTTGCGTGTAGTCTCCTACTGTATTCATACCTTAGTTCTCAAAAACTGAGGGAAATACTTACGCTACTTTGCTGCATCACCCTTTCCTCTTCAAGGGAAAACCAACGCAGTGCTCAAGAGGTAGCAACATACATCAAGTGTTCTCAAATCCTTAAAGACTCAATCCGATAAGATAACTTCATAGGGAAAACTCAATTTATCACAAGAGAGTAGAGGGGGAGAAACATCATATGATCTAACTATAATAGAAAAGTTCGCGATACATCAAGATCGTGCGAATCAAGAACACGAGAGAGAGAGAGAGAGATCAAACACATAGCTACTGGAACGTACCCTCAGCCCCGAGGGTGAACTACTCCTTCCTCGTCATGGAGGGCGCCGGGATGATGAAGATGGCCACTGGAGAGGGATTCCCCCCTCCGGCAGGGTGCCCGAACAGGGTCCTGATTGGTTTTTGGTGGCTACAGAGGCTTGCGGCGGTGGAACTCCCGATCTAGGTTATTTTCTGGAGGTTTCTATATTTATAGAAATTTTTGGCGTCAGTCTCACGTCACGGGGGTCTCCAAGTCATCCACGAGGGTGGAGGGCGCGCCCTACCCCCTGGGCTCGCCCTCCTATCTCGTGGACGGCTCGAGACTCTTCTGGCCCAACTATTTTACTCCGGGGGCTTCTTTTGGTCCATAAAAAATCATCAAAAATTGGCACATCAATTGGACTCTGTTTGGTATTCCTTTTCTGTAAAACTCAAAAACAAGGAAAAAAACCAGAAACTGGCACTGGGCTCTAGGTTAATAGGTTAGTCCCAAAAATCATATAAAATAGCATATAAATGCATATAAAACATCCAAGGTTGATAATATAATAGCATGGAACAATCAAAAATTATAGATACGTTGGAGATGTATCACTACCCAGCCCTGATGGCAGAAAACATCGAAGCTAAGTTATCAGGGGAGAGCGGCCGTGGTGAGCCGCGCTGGGAAAGAGGGGCAGAGTCTCCATCAGAAGAGTTGCCCCTGAAGGGATTGGCGCCGTCACCGTGGTGCCAGCGCGAGACCTCGACAACCTTGGATATCTTGATCTCGTTGATGGGTGGGAGCTAGATGACTAGGCCAGGAGGAGACGGGTTGCCAGAATGGAGTAGAACGAGAGCACGGACCAAGGTGTAGTCGATGCCGTGGAGATAGAAGTCATCAACGACACAGACGTCACCAAGGAACGCGACTGCGAAGCGAATGCCATCATTGTGCCAGAGCTCGTGTGGGAATTCTGAAACCTCGATCTCAGCAAGGTCGGTGAAAATGGCAATGGATCGGTCGGCGTGCTCTACTGCTTCAATAGTAACCACATTGCCCTCGAACTCGATGGGGCTGTGGCGGATGACATCGTTGCGTGCAGCAGGGGTGTGGAAAGTGATTCATGCGATCCCGCGCCAAGATCCGCCCATGATGAAGGCCGGGTTGCCGCAAGTGTGCTAGATAGCGCGGCAGATGAGAGGGGTGGGGTTGGGGTCTGGGATCTGGAGGTGTGCGAACGCAAAGCGGCGAGGGCAGTGGACAAGGCATGGCGGGGCGGCAACAAGTGGCATGTCGCCATAGGGTGGGATCAGGCCAGCCTCCCGTTCTGGGCGAGGCAGCTCTTCGTCCAGCTCCGAGTCCGAGACGTGGGATTCAGCTCTGGCGAACTGAGAGGCAGTGAGAATGTCGAATAGGTGGTCCCGAAGGGCGTGTGTGTCGAAAGGAGAGGAGGTGTTGTGGCTTAGGTGGCGGTGAGGGGTGGTGGGGGATGGGGGAGGTGCAGATGTGCGTGGTGGTGACGGAGGAGGCGGGGGGACCCCATCAGAGCTGACGGGGACGCCATGGAGGACAAATGGGGAGGGAACATAGACCACGGGGAATGGCTCAGATAGGATGATGGGGACTTCTCCGATCATGAGGGTGCATGGGGCGTGGGCCGTAGTCGAGGAAGAGCTGTCGTGGTTCATGTTGCGACGACAGAAGGCTGGGTTAGGGCTTGAGGGAAAAATGTCGGGGAGAGGAGGGAAGAGAGGCCAGATCCGGAGGTACCTCCAGTCACGACTGCGGTGGCCGTTCCGCCAGCAGCGAGCGCAGCGGACGGGGTCACGGCAAGCCTCAACGCAGTGGTCGAGAGCGAGGCAGCGGAAGCAGCGTCACTTCTTGGGAGAGGAGTGTGATGGATGAGGATGGCGATGGAGAGGGGAGAGGGGCCGGCGTGGTATACATATGGGGTGTAGTGCGGGTGACTATGGTCATGGGAGGAGGAGAGAAGGGCGTCTCTATATGGGGTCGTCGTGGTGCTGTTGGACCGCATGTGCAACATATCTTGTGGCAGTGAGGCGTGATTAGAGGCGTGCATTAGTGGTTGAGGTGACTTGGGGTCATGGCGTGGAGACCGAGCGTGCGGATTAGGCTGCAGAGGTGGTGTGGGAGCGATGATGATATCTAGATGCTGGCCAGGAGTAGATTGAGGGGTCCACGTGGGTGAGCAAGTGTAAGTGCATCTAGTGCCACCCCTAGTTGGTTTTGGAGTATTGACGACAAACCTGGTTGAGGGACTAATGTGTTTGTGAGAATTGTAGGATAACACAGGTAGTAGTCCCTCATTGATTCAGTTTACCTACCAGAGATGACCCCTAAAAATGTGTGAAGACATTGAAGACAATGGTGGTCTGTGAAGAGTTTCACATTGAAGACTATGACATGAGCAGACATCGTATGAAGACTATGGATTGCAAAGACATAGTTGTTTTGTAGTTTCCTTTTCTTCTTTGTTGAGTCATAGGAACCACCATACTGTTAAGTGAGGTCCAAGTGAACAAAGTCAGAGTGACTGAAGTGATGCTCAATCTAATCCTATGTCTTCGAGCGAAGACAATGAGAGCAAATCTTATCCAGAGCTGGATAAGTCAGCTTTACTTGTAGCCCAAGTCAAGCTACCCCATCTATTTGAATCTAACCGTTAGACACGTGTCAGTTCCTTAGTGACCCAGGGTCATTTTGGACAAATCAGGTCGGGTTGCCTCGTGGCTATAAATAGCCCACCCCTGTCGGTGTACAAAAATAGGGGTACACTTTTTGTACCCCCATAACTGTGCATGGGGAGTCTGAGCCACGGGCACCACCACACCAAGCAAGGCAAGGGAGGTGAGCCAGGGTAAGACCGAAGCTCAAGAGAACTAGAACGACGCCAAGGCCAAGACCATGAAGAGTAAAGGGGACGAAGCGGACTCCCCAGGCAAGATCCTTGCCGGGAGACAGTTTTAGCAACCCCGGCAAGACCCTTGCCGCGACAACTCGCCCCACACCTACGGAGCAAATCACCCTTGAGTCCACTGCCCCCAAAGGGCAAGGATTCATGAGACATTCCCGTGGCAGCATGCAGATCTTTGTGAAGACATTCAAGATCAGATACGCACTAAGGAGACGACAACCCTTGGCGGGATCCCAGCTGAGGAAGACCACAAGGCCCCCGGCAAGCGTCTTGCCGGGGATGACAACAGACGCCTCGGCAAAACCCTTGCCGGGGCCCCGGCAAGGCCCTTGCCGAGGACACCCGCAGGGCCACCATCAGGCCCACGCCGACTAAACCTCCACCACCGCATGCATGCAGCTGCCGACCCAACCAGCTGGGCAGGCACCTGCGTGGCGGCATGCAGATCTTCGTGAAGACCCACCACTGCGCCATCTCAGCTGCCTGCCTACCTACGTGGCATCGCAGGCGTCGCTGGCCAAGGCGCGTGTCGACACAAGAAGGAGCGGCGATGGACGAGACAGGTTTCTCCCCCGTCCCCGATAAAGCAAGGACACCTAAGCAAGACGCATTAAATGTGCCTTGTCATGTAATGCGAGGGATAACCTCGCATCACTATACACTTTCCACCTCCTGTGTGCCACTGTGGCAACCCCTTTTTCTATAAAAGGAGGCCCAAGGTGACCAGGAGAAGGATTCGGCTTTTTGGAGCTCCTCACGCCCCATAGCTAGCTCAAGAACACAGATATACAATCCACCAAAGTAGGAGTAGGGTTTTACGCATCCTCGCGGCCCGAACCTGGATAAACGAACCGTGTGCTACCTGTTAGATCCGCTCTTCTCACGACCCCGCGCCCCACTAACCGTAGTAGGGATTCTTGTGATCCCATAGGTGCCGTTCCCACCGACATCTTTGGCGCGCCAGGTAGGGGCGCAGTTGTGAGAATCGGCTTTAGCAGTTAGTTCAGTGCTTCTTCATCATCATGGCGCCCAAGAAGAAGACGACGGTGGCGGTTGGCCAGTCGGAAGCCGGGCAGCCCGTCCCGACGCGGGCGAGCAGCGGACCGGTCGCAGAAAGGACCCGGGGCGCTGCTTGCGAACACCAACACCATCCCGCCCCGCCCGAAGGCGATGCAAGGGACTCCAAGACTCCCATGCCGGTGCCAACAGCGCGCTCCTCCCAGGCAGCGCGCGACAAACAGCATAATCATGCCGAAGATCCCGGGCGTCGCCGCGGGAAGAGCCCCGAGCGCCGCTCCCGGGACATAGAAGACCTGCCCACTCGCCGATGCGCTAGTGAAAACGGCATGCGACCGCGGGGTCGTGATAGAGCTCCTTCTGACATGGTCAGAAGTCGAAGCGCGTCACGATCCGTGCAGGTTTCACTGCCACCGACGCCAGCAGAGGCCCTGGCGCGCGCGCAGTTGCTCCTCGACTTTCCTCCCACTACGAGGAAACTCGACGAATGGAGAGCCACTATCCGAAGCCTTGTTGCGGTGGCCAACAAAGACGAACCAAGTCCGGTGGGGCCCCCGGGTCAATGCTCTGATGGAGTCCCGCGGACCAGTGGCGGGAAAGCCGGCGGCGCCGCGACCACGATGCATTCACCTCTTCCTCATCCGGTACCGCGGACGCCGGCTCGTCGCGACGTCGCGGGCGACGCCATCTCCATAGCGTCATCTGACCCACGGACCCACAGTGACCAGCGCCAAGTTCTTCGGGAACGAGCCCATGAAGACGCTTAAACCACTATCGAGCGCCGGCGCGGAGCGCGCCACCAGTCAGACAGGCGAGCAGGGCCTGCTGTGAACCACCCGGCCCCGGAGAGCCCTGGAGGCCTACCTTACGACGTAGGCTGTCGGGTTTTTACCCGTGAGCTGCGGCAGTTCCAGTGGCCCACTCACCGCACCTTCAAACCTGACGTTGGCGAAAAGTACAACGGCAAGACTCACCCGTCTGAGTTCCTTAGCATCTACACCATCGCGATGCAAGCCGCCGGAGCCCGCGACGATAAGGTGCTTGTGAATTACTTTCCATTGGCTCTTAAACCCAACGCCATGTCGTGATTGATGCACTTGCCGGTAGACTCTATTTCCTCCTGGTCGGATTTGTGCCATGAGTTTGTGGGCGCCTTTACTGGAGGTCACCAAGCCCATGGCCAAGAAAGTGACCTGCATGTCATTCCCCAGAAGGGAGGCGAGAGTCTGCGCAAGTATATACAGAGGTTCAACCGGGTACAGTACAATATCCCTGATGTTCACCCTGCCGCCATCATCAGCGCGTTCCATCAGAACATGCATAACCGCAAGATGCGCGAAGAACTGGCAATGAACAAGGTGAAAGATGTGGCAGAACTCTATGTTCTTGCTGATAGATGTGCCCGAGCTGAAGAGGGAAGGAAGTACCCCAGTGAAGATGCCGGCGTGGAAACCGACTCCTCAGATGAGGATACTACCGCCCCGACGAAGAAAGGCCGGCGCCACAATAGGAAGCGCAAGGGTAAAGCTATGCTTGCCGTCGAGGGACCTGACGACGCCGGCTCCGCCAAGAAAACCAAGGCAGATGACCCCGCCAAGGAAATTGCCGGATGTGTCGCCTGTCGGGCCTTGGCGTCTGCCGAGAAGCCAGGAAACTCTGACAAGCAATACTGCAAGATCCATCACTCCAAAGGCCATGATCTCCAGAACTGCCGACAGGTTGAGCTCCTTGCTGAGAAGCAGAGGGCTGAATATGAGAGGCGGGACAAGGAAAAAGGCCAGGACGGTGTTGAGGGGTCCGGCAAGAAGCGTGACGGCCAGGCGGGCCGTCGCGGCAAAGATAAAAAGCAGGAGAGGCCCGCCCGAGGCCGTGACAAAAAGCCAGAAGACGGTGATCACGAAGAAGACGATGAGTCTGGCAACCAAGAATTTCAGAAAGCTACAGAGGCCATGTGCGTCGATGGCGGCGCCTCGCTGCATACCTCTCACCGCCAGCTTAAACAGTGGGCGCGTGAGATTACAGCAGCGGAACCGTCGTCTGAGGCCCAAAGGCCGCTGAAGTGGTCCAGCACACCTATCATTTTTGACACTGAGGATCACCCTGATCGCACTACTGCAGTCGGGTGCTTGCCATTGTTGGTTTCACCAACAATATGCAACCTCAAGGTGACAAAGATGCTAGTCGATGGCGTGGCCGGTCTGAACTTAATCTCGCCTGCCGTGATCGAGAAATTGCAGATTCCTGATGAAGACCTCGAAGAGACGGGCACGTTTCAGGGGGTCAACCCAGGAAGAAGTCAACCAAAGGGACATGTCACGTTGCCCGTGACTTTTGGGAGTGATCTGAACAACAGGACAGAAAGGATTGTGTTCGACGTTGCCAAGATCCCCTTGCCTTACAACAGGATCCTTGGCCGCCCAGTGCTGGCCAAGTTCATGGCGGCGTCACATTATGCCTACAACACCCTGAAGATGTCGGGGCCTGTGACAATCATCACCGTCCCATCAGACAAGAAGGATGCGCTAATTTGCGCTGACCAACTCTACCAACAAGTAGTTGCAGCAGCCACCACTGCTAAGGCGCTTGCTCCTACCGCTGGAGCCCCGGGAAGGCAAAAGAAGAAGACCGGTGAGACCTCAGGCACCCACTCCGGCAAGTGCACCTCTTCGGAGTGTAGCGCTCCCGTCGAGGACGTGCCAGAGAGCTCCGCCGACAGAAACAAGAAGTCCAGGGCCACACCATCGGGAATCAAGAAGGTTTCTGTCAAGGAGGATGGCACGGGAGGAGCTTTTACCATAAGCTCCACCCTTGACGACAAATAGGAAGACGCGCTCGTCACCTTCCCGCGGGCGAATGTTGATGTGTTTGCATGGCAAGCATCCGACATCCCCGGCGTTCCTAGGGAGGTGATTGAGCACCACCTTGCTGTCTGTCCTCATGCGCAGCCCGTCAAGCAGAAGGTCAGAACGCAAGCTTTGGGACGACAAGAGTTCATCACAGAGGAGATCCAGAAACTGGAAGCAGTGGGTTTGGTAAGAGGAGTGCTCCATCCAACGTGGTTGGCCAATCCGGTGGTAGTGCGCAAGGCAAATGGGAAGTGGAGGCTGTGTATTGATTACACAGATATTAATAAGGCTTGTCCCAAAGACCCCTTCCCGTTGCCGCACATCGACCAGATTGTTGACTCCACAGCTGGGTGTGATCTGTTGTCATTCCTTGATGCCTACTCTGGCTACCACCAGATCTTCATGACAAGGGAAGATGAAGAGAAAACGACATTCATCACCCCATGTGGTATGTATTGCTTTATACGGATGCCTTTCAGGTTGAAGAGTGCTGGTTCAACGTTTGCAAGGGCGGTCCAGATTGGTTTTGAACCCCAGCTCCATAGAAATATGGAAGCTTATATGGATGATATAGTGGTCAAAACCAAGAACAGGGCAACCCTCATATCAGATTTACAAGAAACATTTGCAAACCTACGCAAGATCAATCTCAAGATGAACCCTGAGAAGTGCGTCTTCGGCGTCCTGTTTGGCAAGCTTCTCGGGTTCTTTGTGTCACAGCGTGGGATAGAGGCTAATCCGGACAAGATCAAAGCTATAGAGCAGATTGAAGCGCCCAAGCAAGTCAAGGATGTGCGTTGGCTTGCTGGTTGCGTTGCCGCCATGAGCAGGTTCATTTCCAAGTCCGCCGAGCACGCCCTTGCCTTTTCAAGATTTTGAAAAAGGCGGGCCCGATGGAGTGGACGCCAGAAGCCGAAGCAGCATTGCGGGATTTGAAGAGGTACCTCTCCTCCGCGCCAATACTAGTTGCGCCTAGGCCACAGGAACCGTTGCTGCTGTACCTGGCGGCAACGAACCGGGTGGTCAGCGCCGCACTAGTGGCATAGAGAGAAATTGATGATGAGGTAATAGTAGCGATGGAGCCCGATGCCACCGATGCCGAGACGATGCAGCCAATTGAAGTGCCGCCGAAGAAGAAAATGATGCAGCACCCGGTCTACTTTGTTAGTTCCCTCCTGCAGGGGGCTAGATCAAGGTACTCCGGTGCGCAGAAACTGCTCTTCGGCCTTCTTATGGCCTCGAGGAAGCTGCGTCACTACTTCCAGGTGCACGAAATCACTATCGTCACTCGCCTCCCTCTGCAACGGATATTGCACAATCCAGACACAACGGGAAGGATCGTAGAGTGGGCACTGGAACAGTCCAGCTTTGGCCTCAAGTTTGAGAGTACCTCGACGATTCAAAGCCGAGTCCTGGCGGAGTTTGTTGCAGAATGGACCGCGACGCCTGATGAAGAAACCCAAGAGACTGCTCTCCCCGGCAAGGAGGCAAGTTGCGACTGGATCATGTACTTTGATGGAGCTTTCTCCTTACAGGGCGCCGGGGCTGGCGTACTACTTGTCGCGCCCACCGGAGAGCACCTCAAGTATGTGATCCAGATGCACTTCCCCAGGGAGGTGTCAACAAACAATACGACTGAGTACGAAGGGTTGCTTGCCGGTCTTAGGATCGCGGCGGACCTCGAAATCAAGAAACTCGTCGTCAAAGGCGACTCGCAACTTGTCGTCAAGCAAGTCAACAAGGATTACCAGAGCCCTTTGATGAAGGCCTACGTCGATGAAGTGAGAAAGCTGGAAGAGAGTTTTGACGGTATACAGGCAGAATACATTCCCCGAGCGGAGAATGATATCGCCGATTACCTGTCAAAACGCGCTGCCCTCAAGCTACCTGTGGAACCAGGTACCTTTGTGCTTCGGCTAACTCAGCCATCTGTTGATCCATCAACAGAGCAGAACAAGAGGAGAAAATTAGGGCCCGGCAAGTACTTTCCCGCCGAGCTCCCCAAAGCCGCCGGCAAGGATGTTGCCGGAGACACTGAGCCCGCCACGGGACGGCTAGCTCCGACAGAGCATCAAGCTCTTGCCATGGAGATAGCTGCTCCGATAGCGGAGGAAATGCCTTTAGTCCTCGCCATCGAGCCCCAGGCTCCAGCGTGGGCACAACATACCGTCCGATTCCTCCAAACAGGGGAACTTCCTGAGGAGCAGGAAGAAGCGGAAAAAGTAGCCCGTCACTCTACTATGTACCAGTTCGTCGATGACGTCCTGTACAGAAAGAGGCCGAACGGCGTGAAATTGAAGTGTATCCCTCGAGAGGAAGGACTGGGGCTGTTGGCGGAGATACATGGAGGCATATGTGGATCCCACGTAGGGTCAAGAGCCCTTGCCGGCAAGGCATTTCGGCAAGGCTTCTTCTGGCCCACTGCCCTCCAGGATGCGACGACACTAGTCACCAGGTGTGAAGCGTGTCAGTTCCATTCAAAGAAGCTTCATCAGCCATCTCAAGCCCTTCAAACCATTCCTCTCTCCTGGCCTTTCTCGGTCTGGGGGCTCAACATACTGGGCCCTTTCCCTCGCGCTGTCGGGGGCTTTGAATACTTGTACGTCGCAATCGACAAGTTCACAAAGTGGCCAGAGGTGGAAGCAGTGAGGAAGGTCACAGCTCAGTCAACTGTCAAATTCTTCAAGGGACTAGTGTGCCGTTTTGGTGTACCCAAGAGGGTCATCACCGACAACGGTACACAGTTCACAAGCCGCACCTTCATGCAATATACCCAAGACCTCGGTAGCAAAGTCTGTTTCGCTTCCGTTGCTCACCCACGAAGCAATGGTCAAGCTGAGAGGGCAAACGTTGAAGTACTGCGAGGCTTAAGGACAAAGACCTTTGACAGGCTGCGCAAGAGTGGAAGGCGCTGGATTGATGAGTTGCCGATGGTTCTTTGGTCAATCAGAACGACGCCAAATTGAGCCACCGGCCAGACACCCTTTGCCCTAGTATACGGGGCAGAAGCAGTTCTCCCCACTGAACTCATATACGGGTCACCTCGAGTACTCGCTTATGATGAGCTTGAGCAAGAGAAACTGCGCCAAGATGACACAATGCTCCTTGAGGAAGATCGTCTTCGGGCGGCTGTGAGAGCAGCGCGCTACCAGCAAGCCTTGCACCGCTACCATAGCCGCAAGGTTCATGCCCGAAGCTTTGAGGAAGGCGACCTTGTTCTTCGGTGCGTTCAATCGGCCAAGAATTCCAACAAGTTGACGCCAAAGTGGGAAGGCCCTTATCGGGTAATACGAGTCACCAAGCCCGGCGCAGTCCACCTGGAGACCGAAGATGTCGTTCCGGTGAGTAACTCCTAGAACATTGAGCATCTTCGCAAGTTTTGCCCATGAGGCGCGGCTTGCCGGGCCCCTCGGCAAGCCACCTTTTGTACGAGCATTGCTGATGACGCATGTAACCCTTTGTACAAAGCCAGGCGCAGACCCTGAGCATAAGTAAATGAAGCGCTGGCACCCTAAGTTATAGCATGCATGCTAGGTCGAGTCTCGTCCTTGGTTAGGGTTGATAGAGCTTAGCGGCGACTAACCCCTAACTTAGAGGTCGAGTGTGCGTCTCTTTGTCTTTCTTTTGTCTTCTTTGGTTCACAGGACACACAGATATCCGTGCCGAACCACTTTGGGAGAAAAAAAGAGGAACAAACCAGCATCTAGCCCCCGGCAAGCCAGTATTGCTGGGGGCTGCAAGAGCAAAGATTCACCCACGGCGAACCAGGGTTGCCGGGGACTGCAGCTTCAGATAATTTCTTCATCCCTTATCATGCATTCCATTATGGGCTGAGGTATGTGAAACCTCGTTTTCCCCTAAGCTACCGTGCTCCCATAACTCTAGGCCCTAGGGCTCGTTTCTGGGGCCAAGTTTGGTCATAGTCGCGGCAGCGAAAGGATGAAACAAGGCGCCTGAACCCGCCTCATCCCTGCCTCCGCCAAAGGCGTGAGGAAGGTCGAGCGAAGTGGGGAGACGGCAAGGCCTGTTGCCGGGCAAGGAAATGTTTATCTTGAAGATATCAACGATTTACTTCTTGTCGTGGGTTCCACCCGCAAACAAATGACCCGGCAAGCATCCCTTTTTCATTAAAAAACATTCCACTCAGGTACAGTCCATAGGGAATGAAAAACATGAATGATGGGATTACAAGTTTTAAATTCAACAAAGGCCCGAAGGCTTACAAACTAAAAAGAGATAAGGTGCTCGTAATCCCTTTCTTGTCCCTCTCCTCAGGAGGCAGGTGAAGGATGCGAAAAGGACAAAAGGAGCGCCTAGGTGAGCTACGGGTGGCAGAAGACACCAAGAGAACATCTTGGTGGCCGTCCAAAGGCTGGATGGTGATGGCGGCACCGGAAGCAGAGCTCAAAGACGAGGCGGCAGGACGTCAGCACGCGTCGAAGGCATCGGTGCCCGCATACTCCGACTTGACGGCCTTGCCGCCCGCCCTCTTCCTCTTCCGCAGCCTCCCAACGCCAGCCGCCCAAGGAGACGACCCCGAGAAGTTCAGGGAGCCGGCGACACGGATGATGGAGTCGCCGGTGCCGCACGGAGCGGCACCCGACACCTAATCGGACCCGTCATCCTGTCACCTACTACCCTCGTCGTCGCTGCCGCTGTCCTCCTCGTCACTCCCGCCCGAGGAGGAGTCTTCACTATCAGAATAGCTCTCCACGCAGCACCTTGCACGGGTCCCAAAGCACCCGAAGACCTTGACGGAGAGAAGGCCACCCTCCATCAGCTTAAAATGGAGAGTGAGCCCCTCCGTCAAGCGGTGGATATGAGCAAACGTCTTCCATCCCCGATGAAGATACATCACGTGAGGGGCGGGGAAGTCGACGCGGACCCGCGTGCCACTGATCCCGCAGCCCCTCATGTGCAGCCGCAACGACTCCGGAGGATCCAGCTCCATCTCCCGCGCAAATGGAGTCGGGAGACGAAGGCGATGGCGCGGCGGCCGGCGCAGCCTGACGAAGAACTCACAAGGGTCATCCCCAACATGGTCCTCCATTGGAGGAGGAGCTGCTGGCGGAGGCGAGGCCGGTGCGCCACCCCGCCCTACTCTTCCCCGAGCGCCCCGGCCTCGCCCATGGCCTCGCCCCCTCCCCCTTCCCCTCGCGGCTGGCTCTGCCACCGCAGGCGCAGGAGAAGGAGGGACGCGTTGTCGAGCAGCGACCCTCGCCGCCACTGTTGAAGGACCGGGATTCCCTCTCTCCATGACGGATGGAAGGGAGGAGCAGAAGCTGAAGGAAGAAGATGAAAGAATGCGGGACGCCACCCCCTCCCGCTCTTTATAAAGGATCGGGGTTGGGGCTCGGCCACCCTGCTTGGCCAATCAAGATACGGAAGGTGCAGGGAGCCAGGACCGACCCGCCGCCCCAACCAGCGACGGCCCGGTTTCCCGCCTCGACCGTTCTCCACCCCAGGCGCATGGGAGACACATGGCGGACGTCCAGAACCGAGGGAACAGGTGAGATGACCACTCCCCACCCCGTGATCATGGGGAGTGGACGCCTTGAAGACCGCGCCTCAGCCCCATTCAGTAAATGGGCCGTGCCTCCACGCCTCCCTCCGTTTATGGGGAAGGCGCGAACCGCCCCTTTACTACGATGTGACGCATGCCTGCGGGAACCAACCCCACACATGCCGCCCACATCACACGCGCCTCCCCACGCCACGCCATGCACGGGAATCGTGGGAAGCGCAGCGCACGAAGAATCTTACCACGGTAAAAACTGCCCCGCCTGCCCGCGCATCGTTTTTGGGCCTAGCCCAACAACGCGTTGCGCTTATGTGTGGCCCAGGCCCGGGGGCTCCTGTCGGTGTACAAAAAGAGGGGTACACTTTTTGTACCCCTATAACTGTGCACGGGCAGTCTGAGCCACGGGCACCACCACACCAAGCAAGGCAAGGGAGGTGAGCCAGGGTAAGACCAAAGCTCAAGAGAACTAGAACGACGCCAAGGCCAAGACCACGAAGAGCAAAGGGGACGAATCGGACTCCCCCGGCAAGATCCTTGCCGGGAGATAGTCTTAGCAACCCCGGCAAGACCCTTGCCGCGGCAACTCCCCCCACACCTACGAAGCAAATCACCCTTGAGTCCACTGCCCCCAAAGGGCAAGGATTCGGGAGACATCCCCGTGGCAGCATGCAGATCTTTGTGAAGACATTCAAGATCAGATACGTACTAAGGAGACGACAACCCTTGGCGGGATCCCAGCCGAGGAAGACCACAAGGCCCCCGGCAAGCGT
The DNA here is from genome assembly GCF_002162155.2 of Triticum dicoccoides. Classification (NCBI taxonomy): domain Eukaryota; kingdom Viridiplantae; phylum Streptophyta; class Magnoliopsida; order Poales; family Poaceae; genus Triticum; species Triticum dicoccoides. The sequence continues at coordinate 420,319,963 of NC_041380.1, forward strand.
CTTGTCGGGGATGACAGCAGATGCCTCGGCAAAACCCTTGCCGGGGCCCCGGCAAGGCCCTTGCCGAGGACACCCGCAGGGCCACCATCAGGCCCACGCCGACTAAACCTCCACCACCGCATGCATGCAGCTGCCGACCCAACCAGCTGGGCAGGCACCTGCGTGGCGGCATGCAGATCTTCGTGAAGACCCACCACTGCGCCACCTCAGCTGCCTGCCTACCTACGTGGCATCACAGGCGTTGCTGGCCAGGGCGCGTGTCGACACAAGAAGGAGCGGCGACGGACGAGACATGTTTCTCCCCCGTCCCCGATAAAGCAAGGACACCTAAGCAAGACACATTAAATGCACGTTGTCATGTAATGCGAGGGATAACCTCGCATCACTGTACCCTTTCCACCTCCTGTGTGCCACTGTGGCAACCCCTTTTTCTATAAAAGGAGGCCCGAGGCGACCAGGAGAAGGATTCGGCTTTTTGGAGCTCCTCATGCCCCATAGCTAGCTCAAGAACACAGATATACAATCCACCAAAGCAGGAGTAGGGTTTTACGCACCCTTGCGGCCCGAACCTGGATAAACGAACCGTGTGCTACCTGTTAGATCCGCTCTTCTCACGACCCCGCGCCCCGCTAACCGTAGTAGGGATTCTTGTGATCCCATAGGTGTCGTTCCCAGCGACAACCCCCTACACCATAAATTGGTGGCTGCTCAGAGTTAGTGCACGGCGTTTGTCGTTTGAGAGCAACCCACCTCGAAGCCTTTGAGAGAGAAATCCTTGCGAGGACAAAGACCTAAACACCCAGAGCCAAAGAGTGTTAGCATCACTAAAGTCTTTCTGTCTGTGTGATCTGAAGACTTATTACACTTGAGGACTGTGAATCCTCCAGCCGGTTAGGCGTCACATTCTGAGCATCCAAGAGTCATTATGGATCGCCGCTGAACAAAGTCTGTGAAGGTTTGGAAGTCTACCTTGAAGACTTACCAGAGTGACTGGGCGAGGACTGTGTGTCCTTAGCTCAAGGGGAATAAGGTGAAGACGCGGTCTTCTGAGTTGAATCTCAGCCTCCCTAACCAGATGTACAGTTTCCATAGCAACTAGAACTGGTCCAACAAATACCTGTCCTCACCAAGCAACTGGTTCTATCCTTACCTCTCTCTTTACTTACAGTTTGTCTTAGTGAAGTCATTGTCTGCTTGCATGATCTGACTGACTTCACTGAGTGAAGACTGTTGTTGACTGGCTTCATACTATCTTCCATCTTGATCCATTCTACCTAGCTGCTGATAGTCTTCGTACTTTCACTTTATTGCTTACTTGACTATGGCTTGTCTAGTGTAGTCTACCTTCCGCTGCATGTTAACAGGTTCATTTCTACTGCTTGTCTTCAAAACCCCCGTGTATTGAAGACTTTCATAAAATCGCCTATTCACCCCCCTCTAGTCGATAACTAGCACTTTCAATTGGTATCAGAGCAAGGTGCTCCCTTGTTCTGTGTGATTCGGTTTAACCACCTGGAGTTTTAGCTATGTCGACTACGGGGGTAATCAAAGTCTCCATTGTGTGCCCTGTCTTTGATGGCACTGATTACCCCTACTAGAAGAATAAGATGCGCATGCATCTTGAAGCCATTGATGTCGACCTCTGGTATGTCGTCAAGAACGGCGTTCCCAAGGCCGGTGAAGGTGTCACCCCAGTTGATGTCAAGAAGTTCATTCAACTGGAATCTACTGCCAAGAACATCATTTGTGGTCATCTGACCAAAGGATATATGGTCGTGTGAGTGCTCTGGAAACTGCGAAGCTAGTCTGGGACTTGCTCTCCTAGGTCAATGAAGGCGTATAAACCCAGAGAGACTCAAGGATCAGTGTTCTTCGCAATCTCTTCAACCGCTTCAAGAGAAATGACAATGAGAATGTTCAGCTGACGTTTGATCGCCTCACTGACATCACAAATGAGCTTCATGCACTCAGCGCCACTGAGATCACCAAGCATGAAATCATCAAGACACTCTTGAGATCACTCGACAGCTCATTTGACACCCTAGCCCTGACGATTCAAGAACGCCCTGACTTCAAGACTCTCGATCCATCTGACATACTTGAAAGGCTCAACACACATGAGTTCCAGCTATCTGAGAAAAGAGATATGTATGGTCCCAACTATGGCCGAGCTTGCGCTTTGAAGGCAAAGGCTGTTTCCTCATATGAAGAAGAATCTGACTACAGTTCTGAGGATCCTGAAGATGTTGGAAAGGAACTTGCCATGCTCGTTAAGAAGTTCCAAAGGTTCACCAGGAAGAAAGGCTCCAGACAGTCTTCAAGATCCAGCTCAAGAAATGATGAAGCTTCCTCCCGTGACTACAAGAAGAGAATGTGCCACAAGTGCAAGAAACCTGGTCACTACATCTCTGAATGTCCTCAATGGGAAAATGAGAACAACAAGAAGAAGAAGAGCAAGGAAGATGAGTCTGATGACAAGAAGAAGAAGAAATCATCAAAGTCTTCTTCCAAGTCTTCGTTGAAGTCTTCATCACACAAGAAGAGCTCATCTAGCAAGGGTCGTGCGTTTGTTGGCAAGGAAATGGATTCAGAGGGGGAGTCTGCATCTGAGGAGGTGGAGATGGATTCTGAAGAGGAATCTAATTCAGGCGTGGCAAGCCTGGCTTTAGCTTCAGCATACGTCACCAAGTCCATCTTCGATACTGAAGACGATGGTCTCTTCACCAAGGCTGATGCTAACGAGGATGACTCTGCTCCCACCTACTGCTTCATGGCACGTGCTAACCCGATTATCATTGATGAATCCTTTGATGTAAACTATAAACTATTAAAGAATCAGAATGGTGAAGTGTTTGCCAGGTATATTGGTACTAATTGCAGGAATGGACCACCTTTGAAGAAGATTTGGGTGCCCAAGAGTTGTCTTGAAAATCTTCAGGTGAATGTCATCATAACACCACCTGGGATGAAGACAAACCCCAGACCAAAGGTTTCACATGGTCCAAAGGCTTCATACAGACAGAGGGCTCACTAGAGTCACCTAACACAAATGTTTTGCAGGGAAAGCATACTCAGGCCTATGAATATGAGTGTGTTTCATCAAACCGCCATGTTCATAAGACCAAGACCTATTCTGCTTATTCATATGAGTATTATTCACCTCCTGCAAGACTATTTGCTAGGGCTCCAAAGCCAAAGTTCTCAGATGCTGCACTTAGACTCATTGCTTCGAAGCCACCCCTGAAGATATGGGTGGTTAAGAAAACTTAACTCTCTTTTGCAGGGAAAGGTCTCCAGCCAGAAATCAAAGGCGTCAGATGCTATTGCTTGGGACCTAAAACATCTTGCGGGGCGCAAGATAAAATGCCCAAATGGTCTTATTATGTATTTTGTTTCTGAATCGCTTGCTATTCATCCTATCAGTCCTAACATGGATCTGAGCTTTCATAATCCACTTGCTCGACAAATGTTTATACTTCACAATACTCTTCATGAAGCCTATCCCCCTAAATGCACTGTAGGGTATGACACCAGCTGCTTCAGAATGGATTATTGATAGTGGATGCACTAACCACATGACTGGCGATCGAAGTCTTCTCATGGACTCAACCTTACGTCCATCTGACAAGAGTCATATCACATTTGCTGACACTAGTAAAAGCAAGGTATTGGGTCTAGATAGAGTTGCAATCTCAAAGGATCAGCACATGGATAAAGTGATGCTTATAGAATCCCTTGGTTTCAACTTAATGCCTGTCTCAATGCTTTGTGACTTGAACATGATTGTGATATTTAGAAAATATCGTTGCCTTGTTCTAATGGAATCTAACAAGTCTCTAGTCTTTGAAGGGTATTGAAAAGGTGATCTGTACATGGTAGATTTCTCAGCAGGACCACAGTTGGCAGTGTGTCTTCTAGCAAAAGCTTCAGAGTGTTGGCTCTGGCATCGGAGGCTAGGGCATGTTGGCATGAGAAACTTGTACACTCCCGCGAAGAAGAAGCATGTTGTAGGCATCGAGGGCGTCAAGTTCAAAAAGGATCATCTGTGTGGTGCCTGTGAAGCCAGGAAGATGACTAGGGCCAAGCATCCTTCGAAGACAATCATGACGACATCACGTCCCTTCGAGCTGCTTCACATGGACCTATTCGTCCCTACTCATTACTCCACCCTTACTACCACTGCTTGTCTCTATGGCTTCGTTATTGTTGATGATTACTCTAGATATACCTGGGTGCATATAATTCTCTACAAGACTGAAGTGCAGGATGTCTTCAGAAGATTCGCAAATCATGCCATGATGAACTATGGCATCAAGATCAAGCACATAAGAAGTAACAATGGCACAAAGTTCAAGAACACCGGCCTCGACACTTATCTTGATACATTGGGCATCACTCATGAATTCTCAGCTCCATACACACCTCAGCAGAATGGCATCATCGAGCGCAAGAACAGAACACTCATTGAGATGGCTCATACGATGCTGGATGAGTACAAGACTCCAAGGAAGTTCTGGCCTGAAGCTATTCATACTGCATGCCACGTCATCAACCGTGTTTATCTTCACAAGCTTCTAAAGAAGACATCATATGAAGTACTGACTGGTAAGAAGCCAAACGCAAGCTACTTCAGAGTATTTGGTGCCAGGTGCTGGATCAAGGATCCACATCACACTTCAAAATTTGCACCGAAAGCACATGAAGGTTTTATGCTTGGTTACGGAAAGGATTCACACTCCTACAGAGTCTTGAACCTCTTTCACTATAAAGTGGTTGAAATTGTGGATGTGCGGTTCGATGAAACTAATGGCTCACAAAGAGACCACCTGCCAAATGTGCTAGATGAAGTCCCTCCTAGTGAATCAATTAAGCATATGGGTACTGGAGAAATCATACCTTCAGAGGCACAGGATGAAGAGGAACTTATCATTTCTGCACCAAATCAACCTGAAGACTCTGCTCAGCCTGAAGCCAATGCTGAAGATGAAGACAATGATCAGCAAGAGCAAAACTTCATCTAGTTCATCCTCGTGTTGCAAATGAAGTACAGATTGAGAAGATAATTGACAGCATCAATGCACCTGGTCCCCTTACTCGGTCAAGAGCAACTCAGCTAGCAAATTTCTATGGACACTTTGCATTTGTGTCCATATCTGAACCCAAGAAAGTTGTAAGTGCATCTAGTGCCCCTTAGTGATTTTGCTGTATTGAAGACTTATAGGTTAAGGGACTAATGCGTTTGTGAGTGTACACAGGTCTATAAGTCTATGAGGAGTTTGATATTTACAGGAAAAGTCGACCCCTAAAAATGAATATCTTCGAGTAAAGATTTTGGTATTTCTGAAGACTTTCATGAAGACTTTGAAAGTGAAGAAATTGGTGTCTCCGTGAAGACTTGATATTCATGCGAGGAATATGAAGCTTGAAGACTTTTGTTTTCATAGTTTTGTTTTTCTCTTTCTTGAGTCATAGGAAACACCGTACTATTAAAGGGGGTCGAGGAAATACTAAGGAAAAAATTACCATGTGATGCTCAACTCAAAATCCTACACCTACCAATCCCTTCGAGTGAAGCCATTGGAAATCTCATACAGTTCAGTCAATTTCTTCAGTGACAGAGACGAAGTTCTTTTGGTCTCTGAGGAATTTGTCCTGACTGAGGAGTTAGGAATTCGCCAGTGCGGATTGCCTACACAGTGAGGAACATGATAGCCCTGAGGATTTTGCTACTCAAAATTCCGACCGTTGTTGTGCTATGCGCCAGTTGTCCCAAAATATCTATCCACCTAACGGTCATATCATTGAAGGGCATTTATGTCTTATCATGTCGGGCTGCTCCCTAGGCTATAAATAGCCGCCCCCTACAACCACTAGCTGGTTGGCTGCTCCAAGAGAAACTGACACTTGTCATTTGAGAGCAACCCATCCTCTGAGGACTTTGAGCGAAAATCATCAAGTGAGGAAAAACCAAAAACCCAAAACCCAAACACCTACAAACCCCAACTGATTGAGCATCACTGAATAGATTGATCCTGAGTGGATCCGACACTTGTTACCTTTGAAGACTGTGCTTCTTCCAGACGGTTAGGCGTCATGGTCTAGAGCATCCAAGAGGAATTGTGGATCGCAGAGTGACCAAGTTTGTGAAGGTTTGGAAGTCGCCTGAAGACTTACCACGAGTGATTGGACGAGGTCTGTGTGACCTTAGTTCAAGGAGAATATGGTGAGGATTGGGTGTCCTGAGCTACGTGTTCAGGACTGGGTGTCCGGGACCGTGTGTCCTCGAGTTTAAATACTCAGCCGCTCCAACCAGATGTACAACTGAGACAGCAGTTGGAACTGGTCTACCAAATCATTGTCTTCACCAAGCTTACTGGTTCTATTTCCTCAACTCTTTCATTTCCTCATAACTGTGTTCGTCAACAAGTCTATCTTCAACATTGAAGAAAATAACCTCACCAACAAAGCTGATGAAGGGGATGATGACTACGCTCCCACCTACTGCTTCATGGAAAAGGGTGCCAAGGTACTCAAATATACCTCATCAGATTCAAGTGAGAATGAATCTGATGAAAATCTTAAGCCCACCTATTCTAAACTTGCTAAGATTGCTGTAAAACAACAAAGGGCTTTAGAAAAGGTTCAAAACATGCTAGACAAAAGTGATGATATGTTGGGTGAAGAAATGGATCGCACTAAAGCCCTGACTGAAAATCTTCAGAGATTTCAGACTAGGTTTGACAATCTTCAAAGTCATCATAACACTCTCTTATCCGATCATGAGAAGCTTTCTTATGAATTTCTTCAAAGAAAGCAAGATCTTGAAAATCTAAGAGTGAGTTATGAAGATCTTCAGAAGGAGCGCGATTCATTACTTGCTCAACAAATCAGGCTTCTCAGGAAGAATTTGTTCCTCCATGCTTGAAGTGCATTGAACGTGAATCTGCTAATTCTTCACCTGAATGTTCAAATGTTGCTAATGTTTCAAATTCTTCACATGCCTCTACTATCACTAATTCCTCATCTGAGGACATTGCTAGTATCACTAATGATGCAGGGCTGAAGGAATTGTACACGACAGGCATGTACAAAAGCCTCAAAGGGCATCAGGCTCTTTGTGATGTGCTTAAAAAGCATATCCTCAACAGGAACCTAGGAAAGAGGGTATCGCCTTTGAGAGGAAACTCAATGCTGATGGTACATATTGGAAGCCCGAGCAGTACCCCAAAACTACATGGGTTGCTGCAAAGGGACCTCCAGTTGATCCATCTAACTTATCTGGATTTGCATGTGAATCTACTCATTCTGATGATGAGTCAATTGAATCCAACTATAAGCTATTCAAAAATCAGAATGGTGAAGTATTTTCTAGATATGTTGGCACTAACTGCAGGAACGGCTCCCCTATGAAGAAAATCTGGGTTCCCAAAAGATGCCTTGAAAATCTTCAGGTGAATGTCATCATGACACCACCTGTGAAGAATAGGAACCCCAGATCAAATTTTTCATATGGACCAAATTCCTCATATGGATCAAAGTCCTCATATGAATATCATCGAGCTAACCCGTTTGTTTCGCAGGGAAGATCTAAGGATTATGGATATGTGCATTATTCTTCAAATCATTATGTCCATAAGTCCTCGAAGAATTTCTCTGCACACTCTTATGCTTACTCTAACCCCTCCTATGTGAGACGAAATGGACTGGCTTCTATGCCATCCTTTTCGTATGGAGCTCGCAGAATGATGAACTCTTTGCCACCCCTTCAGATGTGGGTGGTGAAGAAAAAGAACTAATCTCTTCTGCGGGGTCAAGTCTCCAGACGCACGTAGTCGTCTAAAGAATTTGCTGGAGACTTGAGCATGCCTGATAGGACGCAGGCTAATCATGAAGAAATGAACTTTCATTTCTCACGTCCTCATACTGCTTTACCAATCCTTTTACTTGATGAAATTGATCTGATGAATTGATGTCATATTCTTCACTGATGAAGTATATGAGTTTGTAAGCTGCACTAATTCATCTGCAGGATGATCAACCTAAAGCCACCGAGTGGGTCCTCGATAGTGGATGTACAAACCACATGACTGGTGACAAGAATCTATTGATGGATGCTCCGTTATCTCTGTCGCATCTGAAGCATATCATCTTTGCTGACAAAGGCAAAAGTCAGGTATTGGGTCTAGGTAAGGTTGCGATTACAAAGGATTGACACATGGACAAAGTCATGCTTGTTGAGTCCTTAGGATACAACCTTATGTCTGTCTCAATGCTTTGTGATCTTGATATGGTTGTTGTCTTTGGCAAGTACCGTTGTGTTGTCGTTATGGAAGCTGACAATTCCAAAGTCTTCGAAGGCTTTAGGAGAGGAGACCTGTATATTGTTGATTTCTCTACAGGACCACAACCAGCCGTGTGCTTACTTGCAAAAGCTTCAGAAGGCTGGCTCTGGCATCGACGACTTGGTCATGCAGGCATGAGGAATTTGCACACGCTTGCGAAGAAGAAGCATGTCATTGGCATCGAGAATGTCAAATTCCTCAAGGATCACCTATGCGGAGCCTGTGAAGCTGGGAAGATGACGAAGGCCAAGCAACCAGCAAAGACTATCATGACCACCACTCGCCCGTTTGAATTGCTTCACATGGATCTCTTTGGTCCTAATCATTATTCTGCTATTTCAAATGAAGCATCTCAATATGGATTTGTTATTGTTGATGATTATTCTCTCTATACATGGGTACACCTTGTTACTTACAAACATGAAGTGCAGGAAGTCTTCAAACGATTTTCCTCGAGGGCTTCAACCAACTTTGGTGTGAAGATCAAGCACATCAGAAGTGACAATGGCACTGAGTTCAAGAATTCTGTTCTCGATGACTATCTTGATGAACTTGGTATTACTCATGAGTTATCTGCTCCCTACACTCCTCAGCAGAATGGCATCGTGGAGCACAAGAACAGGACTCTTGCTGAGATGGCTTGCACTATGCTTGATGAATACAAAACGCCTCGTCGTTTCTGGACTGAGGCAATTGATACTACGTGCCACATCATCAACAGAGTATATCTTCACAAATTCTTCAAAAAGACTGCATATGAACTCCTCACTGATAAGAAACCCAATGTAAGTTATTTCAAAGTCTTCGGTGCTAAATGTTGGATTAGAGATCCTCATGACAACTCAAATTTTGCACCGAAAGCACATGAAGGTTTTATGCTTGGTTACGGAAAGGACTCGCACACCTACAAAGTCTTCAACAACGTTCTTCACAAAGTTGTTGAAATTGTAGATGTGTGGTTCGATGAAACTAATGGCTCGCAAAGAGAGCACCTACCTACTGTGATTATGTTTCCTGTATTTTGTGCCTGTCTTGATTTCATCATGATGACTATGCTTGTATTATGTTATGTTTACTTTTGAGTACTTATTCCGCTGCTAGTAGTTCTTCGCTAAGGAATTTCCTCACTGGCAAATTCCTTAGTGAAGAATTTCATAAAAATCGCCTATTCACCCCCCCTCTAGTCGATATAATGCACTTTCAATTGGTTTCAGAGCAAGGTACTCCCTTGTTCTGTGTGATTTTGGTTTAACCGCCTGGAGTTTTAGTTATGTCGACCGCAGGTATGATCAAGGTCTCTGCTGGGTGTCCCACCTTCGATGGGACGGACTATCCCTACTGGAAGAATAAGATGCGAATGCATCTTAAAGCAATTGATAACGATCTCTGGTATGTTGTGGAAAATGGTGTTCCCTCAGTCACACCTTCTCTGAATGCTGCTGATGTGAAGAGATTCAAGCAACTCGACTCTCAAGGAAGAATATCATATGCGGCCATTTGAGCAAAGGACAGTATGGCAGAGTGAGTGCTTTGGAGACAGCGAAGCTTATCTGGGACAGGTTGTCCAAAGTGAATGAAGGAGTCTCAACTCAGCGTGACTCTCGAGTTGATGTTCTTCGCAATCTCTTCAACCGCTTCAAAGGACTCGACAATGGAAATGTTCAACAAACCTTCGATCGCCTCACTGACATCTCAAATGAGCTTCAAGCACTTGGTGCCACGGACATCACCGATCATGAGGTGGTGAAGAAATTGCTGAGATCGCTTGATTCCTCATTTGACACTCTGGCATTAATGATACAAGAACGTGCTGATTACAAGTCACTTGATCCCGCTGATATTCTCGAGAGGCTAAATACTCCTGAGTTCCAACTTGCTGAAAAGAGAGATCTCTATGGTTCAAGCTATGGCAGATCATGTGCACTAAAGGCCAAGGCAGTATCTGAGTCCGAAGATGAAGACTCTGATAGCAGCCTTGGTGATCCTGAAGAACTGAGCCATGATCTGGCTCTGCTCGTGAAGAAGTTCCATAAGTTCTCAAGACGTGGTCGCCTTGGAAGACCCTCAAGGAGCAATGATTCCTCATCAAGCGACTACAAGAGGAGGCTCTGCCACAAATGCAAGAAGCCCGGACATTACATTCAAGACTGTCCTCAATGGGAAAAGGAATCAAAGAAGAAGAAATACAAGGATTACAGTTCTGATGATGCGAAGAAAAAGAAGAAATCCTCAAAATCCTCATCATCAAAATCCTCAAAGCCTTCATATCACAAGAAGAGAAGCTCCAAGAAGGCCAGGGCATTCATTGGCAAGGAAATGGACTCTGAAGCTGAATCTGAAGAAAATGAGGAAGAGGAGTCATCTCAGGAGTCCGAATCCAGTGTGGCGAGCCTAACTCTCGCTACTGCATTCGTCAGCAAGTCTATCTTCAACACTGAAGAAAATAACCTCACCAACAAAGCTGATGAAGGGGATGATGACTACGCTCCCACCTACTGCTTCATGGAAAAGGGTGCCAAGGTACTCAAATATACCTCATCAGATTCAAGTGAGAATGAATCTGATGAAAATCTTAAGCCCACCTATTCTAAACTTGCTAAGATTGCTGTAAAACAACAAAGGGCTTTAGAAAAGGTTCAAAACATGCTAGACAAAAGTGATGATATGTTGGGTGAAGAAATGGATCGCACTAAAGCCCTGACTGAAAATCTTCAGAGATTTCAGACTAGGTTTGACAATCTTCAAAGTCATCATAACACTCTCTTATCCGATCATGAGAAGCTTTCTTATGAATTTCTTCAAAGAAAGCAAGATCTTGAAAATCTAAGAGTGAGTTATGAAGATCTTCAGAAGGAGCGCGATTCATTACTTGCTCAACAAATCAGCGCTTCTCAGGAAGAATTTGTTCCTCCATGCTTGAAGTGCATTGAACGTGAATCTGCTAATTCTTCACCTGAATGTTCAAATGCTGCTAATGTTTCAAATTCTTCACAGGCCTCTACTATCACTAATTCCTCATCTGAGGACATTGCTAGTATCACTAATGATGCAGGGCTGAAGGAATTGTACACGACAGGCATGTACAAAAGCCTCAAAGGGCATCAGGCTCTTTGTGATGTGCTTAAAAAGCATATCCTCAACAGGAACCCTAGGAAAGAGGGTATCGCCTTTGAGAGGAAACTCAATGCTGATGGTACATATTGGAAGCCTGAGCAGTACCCCAAAACTACATGGGTTGCTGCAAAGGGACCTCCAGTTGATCCATCTAACTTATCTGGATTTGCATGTGAATCTACTCATTCTGATGATGACTCAATTGAATCCAACTATAAGCTATTCAAAAATCAGAATGGTGAAGTATTTTCTAGATATGTTGGCACTAACTGCAGGAACATCTCCCCTATGAAGAAAATCTGGGTTCCCAAAAGATGCCTTGAAAATCTTCAGGTGAATGTCATCATGACACCACCTGTGAAGAATAGGAACCGCAGATCAAATTTTTCATATGGACCAAATTCCTCATATGGATCAAAGTCCTCATATGAACATCATCGTGCTAACCCGTTTGTTTCGCAGGGAAGATCTAAGGATTATGGATATGTGCATTATTCTTCAAATCATTATGTCCATAAGTCCTCGAAGAATTTCTCTGCATTCTCTTATGCTTACTCTAACCCCTCCTATGTGAGACGAAATGGACTGGCTTCTATGCCATCCTTTTCGTATGGAGCTCGCAGAATGATGAACTCTTTGCCACCCCTTCAGATGTGGGTGGTGAAGAAAAAGAACTAATCTCTTCTGCAAGGTCAGGTCTCCAGACGCATGTAATCGTCTAAATAATTTGCTGGAGACCTGAGCATGCCTGATAGGACGCAGGCTAATCATGAAGAAATGAACTTTCATTTCTCACGTCCTCATATTGCTTTATCAATCCTTTTACTTGATGAAATTGATCTGATGAATGGATGTCATATTCTTCACTGATGAAGTATATGAGTTTGTAAGCTGCACTAATTCGTCTGCAGGATGATCAACCTAAAGCCACTGAGTGGGTCCTCGATAGTGGATGTACAAACCACATGACTGGTGACAAGAATCTATTGATGGATGCTCCATTATCTCCGTCGCATCTGAAGCATATCATCTTTGCTGACAAAGGCAAAAGTCAGGTATTGGGTCTAGGTAAGGTTGCGATTACAAAGGATCGACACATGGACAAAGTCATGCTTGTTGAGTCCTTAGGATACAACCTTATGTCTGTCTCAATGCTTTGTGATCTTGATATGGTTGTTGTCTTTGGCAAGTACCGTTGTGTTGTCGTTATGGAAGCTGACAATTCCAAAGTCTTCGAAGGCTTTAGGAGAGGAGGCCTGTATATTGTTGATTTCTCTACAGGACCACAACCAGCCGTGTGCTTACTTGCAAAAGCTTCAGAAGGCTGGCTCTGGCATCGACGACTTGGTCATGCAGGCATGAGGAATTTGCACACGCTTGCGAAGAAGAAGCATGTCATTGGCATCGAGAATGTCAAATTCCTCAAGGATCAACTATGCGGAGCCTGTGAAGCTGGGAAGATGACGAAGGCCAAGCAACCAGCAAAGACTATCATGACCGCCACTCGCCCATTTGAATTGCTTCACATGGATCTCTTTGGTCCTAATCATTATTCTGCTATTTCAAATGAAGCATCTCAATATGGATTTGTTATTGTTGATGATTATTCTCGCTATACATGGGTACACCTTGTTACTTACAAACATGAAGTGTAGGAAGTCTTCAAGTGATTTTCCTCGAGGGCTTCAACCAACTTTGGTGTGAAGATAAAGCACATCAGAAGTGACAATGGCACTGAGTTCAAGAATTCTGTTCTCGATGACTATCTTGATGAACTTGGTATTACTCATGAGTTATCTGCTCCCTACACTCCTCAGCAGAATGGCATCGTGGAGCACAAGAACAGGACTCTTGCTGAGATGGCTCGCACTATGCTTGATGAATACAAAACGCCTCGTCGTTTCTGGACTGAGGCAATTGATACTGTGTGCCACATCATCAACAGAGTATATCTTCACAAATTCTTCAAAAAGACTGCCTATGAACTCCTCACTGATAAGAAACCCAATGTAAGTTATTTCAAAGTCTTCGGTGCTAAATGTTGGATTAGAGATCCTCATCACAACTCAAATTTTGCACCGAAAGCACATGAAGGTTTTATGCTTGGTTACGGAAAGGACTCGCACACCTACAAAGTCTTCAACAATGTTCTTCACAAAGTTGTTGAAATTGTAGATGTGCGGTTCGATGAAACTAATGGCTCGCAAAGAGAGCACCTACCTACTGTGATTACGTTTCCTATACTCTGTGCCTGTCTTCATTTCATCATGATGACTATGCTTGTATTATGTTGTGTTTACTTTTGAGTACTTATTCCGCTCCTAGTAGTTCTTCGCTAAGGAATTTCCTCACTGGCAAATTCCTTAGTGAAGAATTTCATAAAAATCGCCTATTCACCCCCCCTCTAGTCGATATAACGCACTTTCAATTGGTTTCAGAGCAAGGTACTCCCTTGTTCTGTGTGATTTTGGTTTAACCGCCTGGAGTTTTAGTTATGTCGACCGCAGGTATGATCAAGGTCTCTGCTGGGTGTCCTACCTTCGATGGGACGGACTATCCCTACTGGAAGAATAAGATGCGAATGCATCTTGAAGCAATTGATAACGATCTCTGGTATGTTGTGGAAAATGGTGTTCCCTCAGTCACACCTTCTCTGAATGCTGCTGATGTGAAGAGATTCAAGCAATTCGACTCTCAAGCGAAGAATATCATATGCGGCCATTTGAGCAAAGGACAGTATGGCAGAGTGAGTGCTTTGGAGACAGTGAAGCTTATCTGGGACAGGTTGTCCAAAGTGAATGAAGGAGTCTCAACTCAGCGTGACTCTTGAGTTGATGTTCTTCGCAATCTCTTCAACCGCTTCAAAGGACTCGACAATGAAAATGTTCAACAAACCTTCGATCGCCTCACTGACATCTCAAATGAGCTTCAAGCACTTGGTGCCACGGACATCACCGATCATGAGGTGGTGAAGAAATTGCTGAGATCGCTTGATTCCTCATTTGACACTCTGGCATTGATGATACAAGAACGTGTTGATTACAAGTCACTTGATCCCGCTGATATTCTCGAGAGGCTAAATACTCATGAGTTCCAACTTGCTGAAAAGAGAGATCTCTATGGTTCAAGCTATGGCAGATCACGTGCACTAAAGGCCAAGGCAGTATCTGAGTCCGAAGATGAAGACTCTGATAGCAGCCTTAGTGATCCTGAAGAACTGAGCCATGATCTGGCTCTGCTCGTGAAGAAGTTCCAAAAGTTCTCAAGACGTGGTCGCCTTGGAAGACCCTCAAGGAGCAATGATTCCTCATCAAGTGACTACAAGAGGAGGCTCTGCCACAAATGCAAGAAGCCCGGACATTACATTCAAGACTATCCTCAATGGGAAAAGGAATCAAATAAGAAGAAATCAAGGATTACAGTTCTGTTGATGCGAAGAAAAAGAAGAAATCCTCAAAATCCTCATCACCAAAATCCTCAAAGCCTTCATATCACAAGAAGAGCAGCTCCAAGAAGGCCAGGGCATTCATTGGCAAGGAAATGGACTCTGAAGCTGAATCTGAAGAAAATGAGGAAGAGGAGTCATCTGAGGAGTCCGAATTCGGTGTGGCGAGCCTAGCTCTCGCTACTGCATTCGTCAGCAAGTCTATCTTCAACACTGAAGAAAATAACCTCACCAACAAAGCTGATGAAGGGGATGATGACTACGCTCCCACCTACTGCTTCATGGAAAAGGGTGCCAAGGTACTCAAATATACCTCATCAGATTCAAGTGAGAATGAATCTGATGAAAATCTTAAGCCCACCTATTCTAAACTTGCTAAGATTGCTGTAAAACAACAAAGGGCTTTAGAAAAGGTTCAAAACATGCTAGACAAAAGTGATGATATGTTGGGTGAAGAAATGGATCGCACTAAAGCCCTGACTGAAAATCTTCAGAGATTTCAGACTAGGTTTGACAATCTTCAAAGTCATCATAACACTCTCTTATCCGATCATGAGAAGCTTTCTTATGAATTTCTTCAAAGAAAGCAAGATCTTGAAAATCTAAGAGTGAGTTATGAAGATCTTCAGAAGGAGCGCGATTCATTACTTGCTCAACAAATCAGCGCTTCTCAGGAAGAATTTGTTCCTCCATGCTTGAAGTGCATTGAACGTGAATCTGCTAATTCTTCACCTAAATGTTCAAATGCTGCTAATGTTTCAAATTCTTCACATGCCTCTACTATCACTAATTTCTCATCTGAGGACATTGCTAATATCACTAATGATGCAGGGCTGAAGGAATTGTACACGATAGGCATGTCCAAAAGCCTCAAAGGGCATCGGGCTCTTTGTGATGTGCTTAAAAAGCATATCCTCAACAGGAACCCTAGGAAAGAGGGTATCGCCTTTGAGAGGAAACTCAATGCTGATGGTACATATTGGAAGCCTGAGCAGTACCCCAAAACTACATGGGTTGCTGCAAAGGGACCTCCAGTTGATCCATCTAACTTATCTGGATTTGCATGTGAATCTACTCATTCTGATGATGAGTCAATTGAATCCAAGTATAAGCTATTCAAAAATCAGAATGGTGAAGTATTTTCTAGATATGTTGGCACTAACTGCAGGAACGGCTCCCCTATGAAGAAAATCTGGGTTCCCAAAAGATGCCTTGAAAATATTCAGGTGAATGTCATCATGACGCCACCTGTGAAGAATAGGAACCCCAGATCAAATTTTTCATATGGACCAAATTCCTCATATGGATCAAAGTCCTCATATGAACATCATTGTGCTAACCCATTTGTTTCGCAGGGAAGATCTAAGGATTATGGATATGTGCATTATTCTTCAAATCATTATGTCCATAAGTCCTCGAAGAATTTCTCTGCATACTCTTATGCTTACTCTAACCCCTCCTATGTGAGACGAAATGGACTGGCTTCTATGCCATCCTTTTCGTATGGAGCTCGCAGAATGATGAACTCTTTGCCACCCCTTCAGATGTGGGTGGTGAAGAAAAAGAACTAATCTCTTCTGCAGGGTCAGGTCTCCAGACGCACGTAATCGTCTAAAGAATTTGCTGGAGACCTGAGCATGCCTGATAGGACGCAGGCTAATCATGAAGAAATGAACTTTCATTTCTCACGTCCTCATACTGCTTTATCAATCCTTTTACTTGATGAAATTGATCTGATGAATTGATGTCATATTCTTCACTGATGAAGTTTATGAGTTTGTAAGCTGCACTAATTCGTCTGCAGGATGATCAACCTAAAGCCACTGAGTGGGTCCTCGATAGTGGATGTACAAACCACATGACTAGTGACAAGAATCTATTGATGGATGCTCCGTTATCTCCGTCGCATCTGAAGCATATCATCTTTGCTGACAAAGGCAAAAGTCAGGTATTGGGTCTAGGTAAGGTTGCGATTACAAAGGATCGACACATGGACAAAGTCATGCTTGTCGAGTCCTTAGGATACAACCTTATGTCTGTCTCAATGCTTTGTGATCTTGATATGGTTGTTGTCTTTGGCAAGTAACGTTGTGTTGTCGTTATGGAAGCTGACAATTCCAAAGTCTTCGAAGGTGTTAGGAGAGTAGACCTGTATATTGTTGATTTCTCTACAGGACCACAACCAGCCGTGTGCTTACTTGCAAAAGCTTCAGAAGGCTGGCTCTGGCATCGACGACTTGGTCATGCAGGCATGAGGAATTTGCACACGCATGCGAAGAAGAAGCATGTCATTGGCATCGAGAATGTCAAATTCCTCAAGGATCACCTATGCGGAGCCTGTGAAGCTGGGAAGATGATGAAGGCCAAGCAACCAGCAAAGACTATCATGACCACCACTCGCCTGTTTGAATTGCTTCACATGGATCTCTTTGGTCCTAATCATTATTCTGCTATTTCAAATGAAGCATCTCAATATGGCTTTGTTATTGTTGATGATTATTCTCGCTATACATGGGTACACCTTGTTACTTACAAACATGAAGTGCAGGAAGTCTTCAAACGATTTTCCTCGAGGGCTTCAACCAACTTTTGTGTGAAGATCAAGCACATCAGAAGTGACAATGGCACTGAGTTCAAGAATTCTGTTCTCGATGACTATCTTGATGAACTTGGTATTACTCATGAGTTATCTGCTCCCTACACTCCTCAGCAGAATGGCGTCGTGGAGCACAAGAACAGGACTCTTGCTGAGATGGCTCGCACTACGCTTGATGAATACAAAACGCCTCGTCGTTTCTGGACTGAGGCAATTGATACTGCGTGCCACATCATCAACAGAGTATATCTTCACAAATTCTTCAAAAAGATTGCCTATGAACTCCTCACTGATAAGAAACCCAATGTAAGTTATTTCAAAGTCTTCGGTGCTAAATGTTGGATTAGAGATCCTCATCACAACTCAAATTTTGCACCGAAAGCACATGAAGGTTTTATGCTTGGTTATGGAAAGGACTAGCACACCTACAAAGTCTTCAACAACGTTCGTCACAAAGTTGTTGAAATTGTAGATGTGCGGTTTTATGAAACTAATGGCTCGCAAAGAGAGCACCTACCTACTGTGATAGATGAACCAGCACCTGAGGAAACTATCAAGTTCAAGGCTACTGAGGATGTCATTCCTACTGAAGAATCTGCTGAAGAATTCATTCCAGAACATGAAGAACGTCGAGCTAATGCATCTGAAGAAAATGCTGAAGAAAATGGTGCTGAAGAAAACGCTGATCAAACTCGTCAACGACAACCAGCTCATCCTCGCATTGCAAAAGAAGTGCAAGTTGAAAAGATCATCAATGACATCAAAGCGCCAGGTCCTCTCACACGCTCAAAAGCTTCACATTTGTCTAACTTTTGTGGGCAGTATGCTTTTGTCTCTATTACAGAGCCCACTAAGGTAGATGAAGCATTTCTGGAGCCTGAGTGGATTCAGGCCATGCAAGAAGAATTACATCAGTTCGAGCTCAACAATGTATGGGGACTGGTCAAACGTCCAGATCCTCGCAAGCACAATATCATCGGCACAAAGTGGATCTACCACAACAACCAAGATGAAAATGGCCCTGTGGTGAGGAATAAGGCATGGCTTGTAGCTCAAGGCTACACACAGGTGGAAGGAATTGATTTCGATGAAACTTTTGCACCTGTTGCTAGACTTGAGGCTATTCGCATATTACTTGCTTATGCTAACCATCATGATATCACTTTATATCAAATGGATGTGAAAAGTACATTCCTCAATGGTAAGCTTGAGGAAGAAGTATATGTTGCTCAACCCCCAGGTTTTGAAGATCCAAAGAATCGTGACAAAGTCTTCAGACTCAACAAGGCCCTCTATGGCCTCAAGCAGGCCCCACGGGCTTGGTATGATACCTTTAAGGAACTCCTCATGAAGAAAGGCTTCAAACCCGGTTCACTCGACCCTACTCTTTTCACTAAATCTTATGATGGTGAATTGTTTGTGTGCCAAATATATGTTGATGATATTATCTTTGGCTGTACTGACCAACTTTATAGTGATGAATTTGCCTATATGATGAGTGAAGAATATCAAATGTCTAGGATGGGAGAGTAGAAATTCTTCTTAGGTCTTCAAATTCATCAACAACACAATGGCATATTCATATCTCAGGAGAAATACCTCAAGGATGTACTGAGGAAATTCGGCATGCAAGATTGCAAAGGCGTCAAAATTCCTATGCCCACAAATGGCCATCTGTGCACTGATGAAAATGGTATTGACTTCGATCATAAGGTATACCGCTCCATGATAGGTTCCTTATTGTACTTATGTGCATCTAGGCCAGATATAATGCTTAGTGTTTGCACGTGTGCCCGATTTCAAGCTACACCGAAGGAATCACACCATAAGGCTGTGAAGCATATTCTTCGATATCTAGCTCACACACCAACACTTGGATTATGGTACCCCAAGGGCTCGGCTTTTGATCTTGTTGGATATTCTGAATCTGACTATGCTGGTGATCGTGTGGATCGCAAGTCAACATCTGGTACATGTCATTTCCTCGGACGATCTTTGGTCTGTTAGTCCTCGAAGAAATAGAACTGCGTATCACTATCTACTACTGAAGCTGAGTACATTGCCGCTGGTTCTTGCTGTGCCCAATTGCTATGGATGAAGCAAACTCTCAAGGACTACGGCGTCAACATGAAGAATGTGCCTCTCCTCTGTGACAATGAGAGTGCCATCAAGATTGCTCACAACCCAGTTCAGCACTCGAAGACAAAGCACATTCAGATTCGTCATCATTTTCTTCGTGATCATGTGTTGAAGGGCGACATTTCTATTGAGCATGTGAAGACTGAAGAACACCTAGCCAATATCTTCACAAAGCCCTTGGATGAGAACAGATTTAGCAAGTTGCGGCGTGAGCTAAATATCCTAGAATCTTCGAATGTTCTTTGAAAAGGACACTCATCCTAACACTTATGCAAAATTGATGACTTAGATGTGCAACACATGAAGAAACGTTTTTCCTCAATCAATGAAGAATAACACTCTTAGTGTGAAGAAATTAATGAGGAATTTGATTCTCAGAACCCTACGATAATTGTACGCGGTGTCTGAAATCATCATTCTTATACGGTGGGTCACGCCACCACCAAAAGTTGAAATTCCTCAAATTATTCATATTCTTCAACTTTGCATAGTCTTCACTGGTTCCGTCGTTTTTCTTCATTGGCTATATATATATATATATATGAGTTTATGTCCTCTACAGCATTCAGTTATTGCTATTTCTTCAAGTTGGTTTTCTGCTAAGTGAATGTGATCGGACCCTTCCCCACTATGCTA
Source organism: Triticum dicoccoides (assembly GCF_002162155.2). Classification (NCBI taxonomy): domain Eukaryota; kingdom Viridiplantae; phylum Streptophyta; class Magnoliopsida; order Poales; family Poaceae; genus Triticum; species Triticum dicoccoides. The sequence goes on from NC_041380.1 coordinate 420,340,235, forward strand.
TACTCAACCCAATCTATTCACAAATTCTTCATGTGCGTTCTATTTGAAACTCGTTCAAAATCTTCACTGTGTCCTTGTCAGCTGAAGAAATTGTGAACGGAACTTTAAAACCTATCTTATCTAAGTTTTCGGCTTTGCCGCTCAAACCGTTCCGCATCCCACGATACACGTATCCACTCACCCACGATCTAACACGATCTCCACCTATCACTACGTGGGTGACACATGTCATGCGAATGAGAAGGGTCAGGGGCACGTTCATCGAATTTCTTCGAGCGAGCAGTTTTTCACCGTGGCTATAAATACCCCTCCTTCCCTTCCTCATTTCTTTTACTCCGCTCGACCTCTCTCTCCAGCTCGAGCTTCTCAAACCCTAGCGCCACCGCTAATTCATCACCGCCGGTGAGGAAGAGCTTCACTGCCTCGACCTCGTCGCCAACGTACTCGCGCGGACCGCGGACATCTTCACTCCGCCGCCGCCGTAGCCGTATTCCTCCGCCAAGTTAGGGCATGGAAGATCTGCATAGACGAACTTCACATCTCCTCACTCTAGTTCGTCGTGTTCTTTATCCAGGGTAATTAAAAGTTACTTTTACTACCCTCGTTGATTCGAATGATTATCTACAAATCTTCAAAAGTGTTTTTCTTCATATCTTCACACACTGAACACCTTACAAGTCATCTGTTCTTGATTCATTTCTCTAAGCATCATTTTTCTTCAAGATTCCTCAATTGTGTGGATCTTCGATCTATACAACTCTGGAACCTAAGACAAAGAACGCTTAGTGAAAATCTTCAAGACTCATCTGGCCAAATTTCTCAAACTTGTTCTTTTTGAGAAACCTTCTGAGAACGCATATGACCTCTCCAAATTCCTCGCAACTATACTCTATTCACAGGTACACATGTCAGCTGCTGAATCACTAGGTTCTCATCAACTTAACTCATTTGCAGCATTCCTCAAAGAAAAGTTGCATACTTCTTCAGAGAATTCGATTGTTCAAATTCCTTAACTGAAGAAAATGGCTGATGGTAAAAGGCCATAGAAGGGAGGAAAGAGGCCTGAGGTAAATACAACGTTTGAGATCCCTGATGACATATATGCTGGGTACTGCACACCTACTGAGGAATCCAAGAATGAGCGCAAAGTGCGCAAACAGAGGATAGAGAGGAGATGGGCAAGAGAATGGAGGGAGTACAGATATGTCACTCCTAAGTACATGAAGAAATTCGCACTCAATCCTCCATGCCCAAGAGCTCCATTGGCACCTGGCCAAATAGCAGATCCCACCAGCCTCAAGAGCAGTGAGGACTATCCTGATGAATGGGCCAAGCGCCAAACCAAGTTGGCTAAGCAAGCCAGAGAAGCAGTGAGGAAATTCAATGAAGACTCTGCCGCTGCTGCTGCCTCTGCTGAGGCCTCTGCTATCAAGCCAAAGAAGGCTATGTCTAAGAAGCCTACACGTAGGCCAAGTTCCTCAGCAATGCCCTCACGACCAGAATCATCAAAGCCCTCATGGCCAATTCCTCATGCTGCTCCTGTTCCTCCAAAGTCCTCAGCTCCTCCGCCAAAGCCTTCAGCTGTTCTGACCAAATCCTCAGCACCTGTGCATCTCGCCTCGTGCCAAAGGACTGCCGGCATCTCCATTGCCTCAGGTGTCTCAGCTAGTTCCTCAGCTGCACCAAGTTCCTCAGCTGGCCCCTCACTGCTGAAGACAAAGGCGACTGCTGGACGAGGTCCTCGCCCAAGTCCTCAAAAGAAGCAAGTCGCTTTCCAAGTGCCGTCTGATGAGGATGAAGCTGACGATGATGAATTTGCAGAAATCATCAGAGACAGGCAAGTCAGGGCCGCTAGAGCCAAAGGATCAGAGGTGCCACTGCTTTTGGATCCCAAGCTGATCCTCGACTACATTGATGATTGGCACAAGGACCCCAACACTCCCTTGCCTGAATTCAAGCTGACTCCTGGCCAGAGTCACATGCTGACCCACTTCATTCAAGAAGAAAAGTGGAAATTTGAGAAGACCAGGCAGATCAGTACAAGAAAGAGCGTTATCTGAAGAAAAACGTTGTCTCTATGACAACTAAAGAACTTGTCACTATTCAGACTGAGATTAAGAAACTCAGTGATGACTTTGAAGCATATCGCGCTGATTGGCTTGGAGCCAAGGTTCGTTTTGTAAGACTTGTGGATAACTTCACTTCCAACGGTGCAGCCCCAACGCAATAGGAAATTCCTCAGGCTGAAGCATCTGCTCAGCCTACTAAAGAAAATGCCAGCACCACTGATGACAATCAGGCTGCTGAAGATAATGTGAGTTCCAGGGCTGATGACTGCATTCCAGCCGCTGAAGAAATTGCTAGGGCACCCACTAGTGGTGTGCCTGAAGAAATTGAAGAACTCAGGGTAACTGCATCAGTTGTGCCTGAAGAAAATCAACCAGATTCCTCAGCTGCACCTGCACCAACTTCAACTCCAATCCTTCCATCTGCATCAGATGTGAAGAAGACCAAGGCTGCAGAGCGTGCTGCAGTGAAGAAAAGGAAATCATCAGCTGCTTCAGATTCTTTAGCTCTGAAGAAAATGAAGCCTATGACAAGTTCATTTGCAAATCCGATTGATGATGTTCCCATCTCAACCAGGCCATCAAAGGACCTTGTTCCTTTTGATGAAGAATATGTGATCCCCAACGGATCTGATGAAGAAACTCCTTCTGTTGCTTCGTCTGAACCATTGGATGAAGAAATTGAAGTGGATGCGATCCCTTCAACACCTATCATCTCCTCGCCTATGCCTCAGTTCACAGCCGAAGAGGCTGGCGTTGAGGAAATGGAAGATGAAGATGTGGACATTGGCTGCTCCACACCCGTAATCAGTGATGAATTCTGGGAAAGTCAGCATCCAAACTCTCCAATGTTCACCCCTCTACAGCAAATTCCTCAGTCCCCCACACAAACTGTTCACACGGGCTCTAAAGAAACTCATCCCACTGCATATGTCCATGAGGAAATTCCAACCACTAGCGCTGAAGAAACTGCTACTGCTGAACAACCAACGACGTAGACCGCCACTGAGGAGGAACCAGAAATTCTTCAGCCTGAAGAACCTACGATTGAGATTCCTGAGGCCGTGATGCAACTCACTGACACTCCTCTACCGAAGCCAAAGGATCCTTTCTCACGCAAGCAAAAGTTCAAGGCTGATGATTTCTTCGGCGAGCACGTATTCTCTGAAGATTACAACCCATATGACTCTGCTCGCATTAGGAAGAGGCGTTTCTGGACTGCCAATCAAGAAAATTTCCATTCCTCAGTGCTGTTCAACAAGGAAAAAATCTTCTACCATGAGCATATTCCTCACGTGGATATGGAATCTCTGTCATGCTTCGCACCAGTCCTCAGTGTTCTTCACGACGCTGGACTGCTCAACTTTTGCTCTGACATCTGCGATTGGAATGAAGAACTGATTCATCAATTCTATGCAACGCTGCACATCACCGGAGATGCTGAAGATATGAATTCATGGGTGCTGGACTGGATGTCTGAAAACACTCACTACACTGCACCAGCCTCTGAATTGCTTCGTGCTCTACCACTCAGTCCTCGCCTTGAAGAAGCTCGCTGCATCTACAGTGAACCTGAGCTCACACATCATTACATGCAGGTGATGATGAAGCCTTTGATACCAGGTCAGGCACCACGAACCAAATTCCTCGTGAAGGAATTGTTGTACGTGCCCAGAACTGTCTATCGTATTCTTACGAGGACAATCAGTCCCATCAAAGGCCACGACTCATCTAATGAGGAAATTGTTGGCATCATGAAGAATCTGGTATTCAACATCATTCATGGCATTCCTGTCAATTATCACGATTTCTTCATGAGGACTATGGCCAATGTTGCACTGTCTCTGTTTGAGCTAAAGCCTTATGCACCTTGGATTATGAGATTCCTCAGGACAAGGTCTTCACTCAACTACAAAGCTGATTTCCAGAATCACCTCAGCTACTTGCCCCCAATTGAAGTCCTCAAGCAGACATATTCCTTAGTTGATGGAAAGGGCAAGGCACCAGCTGTAATAGATGAAGGCATTCGTCCATTGGATGGTCAGTTTCGCAAAGCTGCATCTTATTCCACCAATGATGACTCTACCACACATGACTCTGCCAATGCACCTAAGTCCACTCCTCAAGCCACTGCTCCGCGCGTGATAACTGACCGTGAACTTCTGCTTAGTCTTCACCAGAAGGTGGATCAAAATCACAAATGGGTTAAGCGTCAGTTTGGTTCACTTCTTCACAACATGACTGCCACACACAATGTAGGAAGAAAAACCACTACTACCTCCATCAAGTCTTCGGTCGCACTTGGGCAATCCTGTCACATCTGTATGGTGAAGAAGATCTGAAGAACATGGGTCTCAAAGAAGATTTTGACTGGTCTGCACCTCCACCAAAGAAATTCAAGAAGGTCTAGGTTCCTTCTCTGGTGGCCAGCTCATTTTCTTCATCGTGCGACACTGATGAACATGAAGATTTGGACGACACTGCGGCAGGCCCTACATCAACAAACGACCCCAACAACGCTGGCGCTCCTTCATCAACATGATTATCTTCAAGGGCGTTAGTCCTCATTTTCGATCCTTTTGGTCATTCAATGACAAAGGGGGAGAAATATGAGTTAGTCTTCAAGCGGGTCTACTATATGGGCGTTTTTATTTATTTTTGCTAAGTTACAACTCTTGTTCTTCTGAAACTTTATTGGATCGAGTTGTAATCTTAAACCCGATGGTGCTCTGATACTTTTGATGCACTGTGCTCTGATACTTTTGATGCACTATTCTACATGCTTATTCCTTGTTAATATTATTGCACGCATGCTGAATTTCATCAGGCACCATATTTCATCATGCATTTCAAATTCTTCATATTATATGTTAAACGCGTGTATGAATTACAAGATATAGGGGGAGATCTCCATGATTCAACTCTTCAAGTGTGCATTGCTTCAAAGGCAAATTCCTCACTATGCACATCTTCAGGGGGAGTTCTTCTATATCTTGCAATCAAATTCCTCAATATCAGTAGTTACGCTTCATATGTTTATCCCCATTGAAAACTTAACCTATATTGTCATCAATCACCAAAAAGGGGGAGATTGTAAGTGCATCTAGTGCCCCTTAGTGATTTTGGTGTATTGAAGACTTATAGGTTAAGGGACTAATGCGTTTGTGAGTGTACACAGGTCTATAAGTCTATGAGGAGTTTGATATTTACAGGAAAAGTCAACTCCTAAAAATGAATATCTTCGACTGAAGATTTTGGTATTTCTGAAGACTTTCATGAATACTTTGAAAGTGAAGAAATCGGTGTGTCCGTGAAGACTTGATATTCATGCGAGGAATATGAAGCTTGAAGATTTTCGTTTTCATAGTTTTGTTGTTCTCTTTCTTGAGTCATAGGAAACACCGTACTGTTAAAGGGGGTCGAGGAAATACTAAGGAAAAAATTTCATGTGATGCTCAACTCAAAATCCTACACCTACCAATCCCTTCGAGTGAAGCCATTGGAAATCTCATACAGTTCAGTCAATTTCTTCAGTGATAGAGATGAAGTTCTTCTGGTCTCTAAGGAATTTGTCCTGACTGAGGAGTTAGGAATTCGCCAGTGCGGATTGCCTACACAGTGAGGAACATGATAGCCCTGAGGATTTTGCTACTCAAAATTCCGACCGTTGTTGTGCTATGCGCCAGCTGTCCCAAAATATCTATCCACCTAACGGTCATATCATTGAAGGGCATTTATGTCTTATCATGTCGGGCTGCTCCCTAGGCTATAAATAGCCACCCCCCTACAACCACTAGCTGGTTGGCTGCTCTAAGAGAAACTGACACTTGTCATTTGAGAGCAACCCATCCTCTGAGGACTTTGAGCGAAAATCATCAAGTGAGGAAAAACCAAAAACCCAAAACCCAAACACCTACAAACCCCAATTGATTGAGCATCACTGAAGAGATTGATCCTGAGTGGATCCGACGCTTGTTACCTTTGAAGACTATGCTTCTTCCAGACGGTTAGGCGTCATGGTCTAGAGCATCCAAGAGGAATTGTGGATCGCCGAGTGACCAAGTTTGTGAAGGTTTGGAAGTCGCCTGAAGACTTACCATGAGTGATTGGACGAGGTCTGTGTGACCTTAGTTCAAGGAGAATACGGTGAGGACTGGGTGTCCTGAGCTGCGTGTTCAGGACTGGGTGTCCGGGACTGTGTGTCCTCGAGTTTAAATACTCAGCCGCTCCAACCAGATGTACAACTGAGACAGCAGTTGGAATTGGTCTACTAAATCATTGTCTTCACCAAGCTTACTGGTTCTATTTCCTCAACTCTTTCATTTCCTCATAACTGTGTTGTGTGTTTGTTCATATCTGTGTTTGAAGACTTTGATTGAAGACTTTCTCAATTTCCTCAGTTCAATTTCTTCAGTCTATTTGTCTTCATCCTGTGTTATCCTGTGATTACGTTTCCTGTACTCTATGCCTGTCTTCATTTCATCATGATGACTATGCTTGTATTATGTTATGTTTACTTTTGAGTACTTATTCCGCTGCTAGTAGTTCTTCGCTAAGGAATTTCCTCACTCGCAAATTCCTTAGTGAAGAATTTCATAAAAATCGCCTATTCACCCCCCTCTAGTCGATATAACGCACTTTCAAAAGTTGCTGAAGCCTTCATGGAACCTGAATGGATTCAAGCTATGCAAGAAGTGCTTCAATAGTTCGAGCTGAATAATGTATGGGAACTGGTCAAGCATCCTGATCCTCGCAAACACAATATCATTAGCACAAAATGGATCTATCGCAACAAACAAGATGAGTATGGTCAAGTTGTAAGAAACAAGGCTCGTCTCGTTGCTCAAGGATATACTCAAGTTGGAGGAATTGACTTCGATGAAACATTCGCTCCGGTGGCTAGGCTTGAAGCCATTCGCATTCTGCTAGCCTATGCCAACCATCACAACATCCTCCTGTATCAAATGGATGTGAAGAGTGCTTTTCTCAATGGAAAGATTGAAGAAGAAGTGTATGTTGCACAACTACCTGGCTTTGAAGATCCAAAACATCCTGATGTGGTTTACAAGCTCAACAAGGCACTGTATGGCCTCAAACAAGCCCCTCGTACTTGGTATGACACACTCAAAGACTTCCTGAAGAGCAAAGGCTTCAAACCTGGTTCCCTAGATCCCACTCTCTTCATGAAGACATATGATGGTGAACTATTTGTGTGCCAGATCTATGTGGATGACATTATCTTTGGCTGCACTGACAAAAGATACAGTGATGAGTTTGGACACATGATGCAAGAGCAATATCAGATGTCCATGATGGGTGAGCTGAAGTTCTTCCTTGGTCTTCAAATCCGTCAGCAAAGGAATGGCATCTTCATATCTCAAGAGAAATACCTCAAAGACTACCTGAAGAAGTTTGAAATGCAAGACTGCAAGGGATACACGACGCCAATGCCAACCAAAAGTCATCTGGGCCCCAACGACAATGGTAAAGAATTTGATCAAAAGGTATACCACTCCATGATTGGTTCTTTACTCTATTTGTGTGCATCTAGGCCAGATATCATGCTTAGAGTTTGTATGTGTGCCCAATTCCAAGCGGCACCAAAGGAATCGCATCACTTAGTTGTGAAGCGAATTCTTCGATATTTGGCTTACACCCCAACACTAGGATTATGGTATCCAAAGGGCTCAGAGTTTGATCTAGTTGGATTCTCAGATGCTGATTATGCTAGTGACAAGGTTGATCGCAAGTCTACGTCAGGCACATGTCATTTTCTTGGACGATCTCTTGTCTGTTGGTCTTCAAAGAAGAAGAATTGTGTCTCTCTCTCCACTGCTGAATATGAATACATTGCTGCTGGATCTTGCTGCGCTCAGCTTCTGTGGATGAAGCAAACTCTCATGGACTATGGCATCCATCTGAAGCATGTGCCACTCTACTCCGACAATGAAAGTGCCATCAAGATTGCCAACAACCCAGTTCAACATTCGAAGACAAAGCACATTCATATCCGTCATCACTTTCTCAGAGATCATGTCATGAAGGAAGATATTGATATCATTCACGTCAACACTGAAGAGCAATTGGCAGATATCTTCACAAAGCCCTTGGATGAGAAAAGGTTTTGCAAGTTGCGATGTGAGCTAAAATATCTTAGAATCCTTGAATGTCCTGTAAATGGACACACATCCTAACACTTATGCATGTGATGACTTAGATGTGCAACACACGAAGTAACGTATATCTTCAAATAATGAAGACATACACTCTATGTGTGAATACATTAATGCGGAAATTGACTTCGGAGTGCCACGATAATTGTGGGTCGTGTCTGGGTCTAATACTTCCTATACGGTGGGTAATGCCACCACCAAACTCTTATTTGAAGTGTTTTTATTGGCATCACATTTGCACAGTCTTCGCATTTGGTTTATCTTCAACATTGATTCAACTTCATGTTTATCTTCACAATGTTGATTTGGTATCATATTGGTATATACATTGGTGTTCTATCCTCTATAGCATTCACTTATAGCTATGTATTCATGTTTGAATCTTTTGATCTAAGTGAATGTGATCGGACCCTAACCCCCTCTATGCTTCTACCTCAGATTCTATCTATCCAAATCGTATGCATTCTATTGAAACTGCCAATTGTCTTCTCTGAGTCCTTGTCAGCAGAAGACACAGAGACAAAATTGAATCTGTTTTAATGCTACATCCTTTTGCCTGAAAACCGGAGAAGCGGGAACGACCACCCGACAATCCAGGCGTGCATGGAAACATGGAACAACTTCCAAGGTGTTGCATGCATGCCACGTGTCCCTCAGATGTGAACCGCCAGGGGCACCTGTGTAATATCGTTGTGATGTCCCTGTCTCTATAAATATACACCTCACTGCGGTCATTATCCCTTCTTCCACCTCTCCCTCTCGCACAAACCCTAGCGCCACCGCTAGCTCTCGACGACGCCGGCGACGAAGTGCTTAGCTGTCGCGACCTCACCGACGCCGTCCTAACGCTGGCCATGGATCTCGTCTCCTCCGCCATTGTCGTAGGTGTCTTCCGTCACCAAGTTAGGGCACAGAAGATTGAACTACTCGGCCTCCAACTCCACTCCGTCTAGCAGTCCTTTGTGTGGTAATTAAGACTTACTTTTACTGTCTTTTTGATCCGATAGATCCTTTCTTCTTCACCAAAAGTGGTTTCTAAACCTACAAAATTGGATCTATCATGTTCTGCATCTCATCTCATGCCTAGAATATTCACTTATGCTTCACTACTAGTTAGATTCCTCACTTGTACCTATTATTGGATTCATACAAATCTAGAACCAACTCTCAACAAATAAGTGAATGTCTTCGCATCATGAGGTCAATGTCTTCAAACTGATTTATCTTCAAAATCTTCTGAGAATGCATATGAACACTTCCCATTCCCTCGCATCTCTAATGCTGTCACAGGTACATGTCTGTGGGAGAATCCCTTGCTTCTCATAGTCTGCATTCATTTGCAGAGTTCTTACAGCGTCACATCAATTCTCCCGAAGCCAGTTCCTGTCTAACCAGCAGACGGAAGCCTTTGCAAGTTCTGAAGCCATTCAGTCTGAACTTCATGGCGACAGAAAATTCAGCAAGAAAGGGCGGCAGACAGTGCCATGGGGACATAGCCAAGGACTTGCTACCAGATCTCTTTGAACTATACAAGTCAGACCCTAAAGAGACCTATGGGGAACGCAAGAACCGGATCCAATGGATTCGAAGATATTGGGCAGAGGAATGGTTCAAGTACAAATTTGTCACTGCCGAATATGCTGAAAAGAATGCCATCAAGGGCCCCTGGCACTACAAAAAAATACACTTCCGTGATGATACGTGTTTGTCACAGTAGGTCACATTTTCTGTCATGCATGTACATCCATGACAATTTTATGACAGAATCAAGATAGTCATACATGTGCTATCGTAGAAGTGTTCCATGACATTACCAAAATTATCATCACGGAAGTGTCCACTTCCATGACGATAAATCATGTGTCACAAAAGTGCTTTCGTCAAGGGTGACCGACACGTGGCATCCACCGTAACGGAACGCCGTTAAGCTATCTGGTCCGGTTTTGGATCCGATAACCCGTTAACAGCACCGACCAATGGGGATTTTCCACGTGTAAAATCATCATTGGCTGGAGGAAACATGTGTCGGCTCACCGTTGGGACAGATGTCATCCACTCATTGGACCCAAAGAGCCTATGATACGTTGACACATGGCACGGACCAATAGAGGCCCATTCCTATGAAAAGTCCGGCCCGTTTGACTTGGTCAAAAGGTGGTGGGCCGGCCCACGGCAAGCCTTTTAATGGCCTGTTCGCATATAGCCCATTTACAGCCCACTAACCCAGGCCCGTTTACGGCCTATCCGAATTAGGCCCAGTAGCGTCATCTGGGCCGTCCAATATAATTCCAGTCCGTTTTAAATTCCAGCCCATGTATGGCCCATGACGTCTTGTGGCCCATATGAGGCCCTTAGTAACCCTCGGCCCATTAACGGCCTGTGGTAAAACTGGCCCGTAATGAACAGTGTATCACTTTATACCCATTAACGGCCCATTATTCCGTTGGGCCATTTCCAGCCCATGTTATCTTTTGGCCTTCTCAGGGCCCATTTATTCTTGGGCTCATTTCCAGCATTCGGTTACTTACGGCCCGTTACTGTCATTTTCTGCTTGTGGGCAAAACTCAGCCAGTGCTTATAGTCGGCCCGTTTGTGGCCCGTTAATACGTTGGGACATTTTCATAGCATCATCAAATACGACCGATTAACGATGGCCCATTATGGTCGGCCCATGAACGGACGATTCCAACTCTAGCCCGTTTACGGCCATAAAGCGGTATGTTATTGGCCCATGTTTGGGCAATCGATCATACGGCCCGTATAAGGCTCATTGATGGTACGGCCCATAGAAGGCCCATTGATGACACGGCCTATAGAAGGCCCATTGTTTCTACGGCCTGTAGAAGGCCCAATGTCACTACAGTAAATATGTAGCCCGAGGTTATTGTGGCCTAGTGTTAAAAAATAGGTTATTGTGGCGACTAGCAAACTGCGGAAAAAGAACAACACTGACTACAAGCAAACAAATAAACAAGACAACAAGGAAATAAATAAGCAAGCAACTTATGCTAGGCTATCACGGCTATTACACATATTACATCCACTGGGCATCAAAGTTCGCCACCAGTGCAAATATAAGGAACAAAGCAGCATATCATATACACTGGTTGTCAAAGTTGGCGACCAGTGCAAATAAACGCGGCAACAAAACAAGTCCAGAACTGAAACCACTTCAGAAGATCTCAAGAAACAATATCCTGGGTACCCATAATGCTGGCAAGATGCTTAGAAAGCTTATTAACTTTCTCTTGTTTGGCGCTTAAATCCTCCAGCGCTTGCTGTTGCACCAGAAAGTATGCATCTGAATTCTGCAAGGACTTCCTCAGTCCTTCAGCTTCCTGTCGCAACACATCTGATCGATGTCTTTCAACTTGAAGCTGAGACTCAAGAAGACGAACTGATTCAGGCAGCGAGTTCGAAGAGCTTGTGCCAGCAGTAGTGGCGAGTAAGTCGAACACTACATCAAGACATGACTTCTGGGTTCTCTCACTGTCGTCAAGGTAGTTTTTATCAGCTTTCTTGGAGACCAACAAGGATGTCTCACTATCTTGAACCTTATCTGCATTACTTCCTTCACCATTGCATAACGGGGTATTGTTCTCCAATATTTTGTCCGCATTCTAAAAGAGAAACAAGCAGACACGTCACAGGTTTACCATGTTGTATATGAAACTCATTTTGGTAAATCAGTTCAATAGTAAAGTGCACAGTATAATAGCATGAAACAAACATATATCTATGTACCATGGTCACTTTATGGTCTATATCATTCTAGTTTTTGTTGCCAAATCAAGATAGAGACACAGTTCAAATAATATTTGTTCAAGACAAAGCAGAATAGACAGAATATAAGTGTGGGAAACTATAGAGACACTTGTAATGTGCATGACATGAGAACATAACTATTTATTCAATTGAAACTGAAATCAATATAGAGCAAGTTACAACAGCAAACCAGTTAAAGAAACAAGTTTAAAAAATACCTGTTGCGCCATTGGAGTTTCAATTCCATCCTTCAAATTTGAAAATAGTTTGTCTGAGTAAATACAGTGATGCAAGAGCAAAGGAGTATGAACCATAGCTACAGAACCTGACCTGAGAACAATTCTTCTTCTCCTTTAAACGTTGAGTTGGGATTCGGAGTGGTGGTCCTCGTGCTTTGGGCACTGCAGTTCCCTTACTAACTGCTCGTGTTTGGGTGCTCTATGGTGGAGACGGTGTTGTGTCAACTGGAACTGGGTTACTATCTGCTGGGGTTGGGGTTAGAAGGGGTGTAGCTGGTTCTCTATCCAACTGGGTAGGGGTACAATCTGCGGGAGTCTGGGTTATGTGTGGTGGGGCTGGTTCTTGGGCAAGTACAACCGTGGTTCTATCTGCATTAACTGGTAGCACTATATTTTCTTAAGACCGTGTTGTCACTCCCTTAGATACTGCCATCACCCTCTCCAATTCAAATGGCTGATAAACAAGAAAATTAATTGAATGTACAGACATTGTATGATAGACAGGTGCAATGGATAGTGGGGAATAAAAGAGGGCATGAAATAATTCACATTTATGTTTTCTAACCAAACAGGATAGCATGACACAATTTCACATATATTATGGCTAACTAAACAGGATAGCATGATACAATTTCACATTATGATGACTAACTAAAAAAGATGGAAAGACATAGTTCAAAATATGATGACTATGTAAACAGGATCACATGATATAACTATATAATGTGTTTATTAAATAGGTTGCCATGCCATAATTCACATACATGCCGCCTATGGAAACATGATAGCATGATATAATTCCCGGATGGAATGACATAATTCAAAATATGATGACTGTAAACACTAAACAGGATGAGATGATATAACTATATGATGTCTTTATTAAATGGGTTTCCATGCCATAATTCAGATAGATGTTGTGTATGTAAACATGATGGCATGATATAATTCATATATATGATTTATATAGTAAGCAAGTAAGCAGATGGAAATCCATATATGATGTAAAAACTAAGCAATGCAAGACAACATGCATGACATGGGTAATATAACCCTGCCAAGTTTGAGCATAGACCTCGGGGGGAAATAGGACTGGTCATCAGTCTTTGAATCCTCCTCTGAGGAGCTCTCTGTATCCAGTAAGATGTCTGCTTCAGCAGGTAGCATTGTCTGCTCTGAATACCTTATTTTCACTCCAGATACTTCCATCACCGCTTCAAATGGCTGATGCACAGGAAGAGTAGTTGAATATACAAACGTTGTCGACAAATGGAACATGTAATACAAAAAAATGATAGCATGATATAATTCACATACATGATGATTGGCTCAACAGCATGGCATTGCATAATTCACATATATAATGCCTTTGGAACAAGATAGCATTGCATAATTCACATATATAATGTCTTGCTACAAGATGGCAATGCATAATTCACATATATGGTAATTAGACAGTAAACAGGTGGCATTCACACAAAGCATGTCTAAACTAATCAAATGACATCGCAATGCAAGACACCATACGCACGATATGAGCAACATAACCCTGCCAAGTTAATTA
>NC_041380.1:420354342-420381189 GCF_002162155.2 Triticum dicoccoides
TCTGAATCCTCCTTTGAGGAGCTATCCGTAACCAGCGAGATATGCGCTTCGTCAGATAGCATAGTCTGCTCTGAAGACCTTGTTTTCACTCCAGAATTTTCCATCACCGTGTCAAATGGCTGATGCACACGAAGAGTAGTTGAATGTACTAACATTGCTGACAAATGTAATATGTAACGAAAAAAGGATGGCCTGATATAATTCACATATAAGATGACTCGCTAAGAAGGATGGCATTGCAAAATTCACATATATGATGCCTGGCTAAACAAGATGGCATTGCATAATTCACATAAACGATGAATAAACTAAACATATGGCATTCACACAAAGCATGTCTAAACTAAGCAATTGACATATTTGATGTATAAAGTAAGTAATGCAGGGCACCGTATGCATGATATAACCAACATCAGCATGCCAAGTTAGAGCGAAGACCTCATGGGGTAAATAGGAGTGGTCTTCTGCTTTTGAATCCCCCTCAGAATAGTTATCTTCCTCTTGATTATGATCCGAAATGGGTGGATGGGGGCTGCCTTTGCGCCCACCATGGAGCGACGTCTGCATGAAATTTTATTGCCAGGCAAGGCTCGTCTATTTTGCTCTACATGTTCAATCCCATTGTGTACAATAACTAACATGCACAGGATTAACACATAGTGAGATTATGTAAGGAGTGCATGCACAAATCCAGAGTGCTGGTAGCAAACTATGGATAGACCCAAAACCAATGATAGTAGGCAGATAATAGCTTTAGTTAAAAAATACAGATAATGGCTCCTTTAATGTTTGTTTTCACCCAACATGAAACTCATAGTAGACACCCGAGATTAACCAGATAGTAGACAAATAGTACTGATTGCTGCCCCAATATGTACCCCACAACCATTTAAAACTCAAGTTTTAGCATAAGTTTGGACCTAACTCGGAGTCTAATAGGTGAACACGACGATAAAGTAGCATGTCATCATATTAAGCGATGCATAACGTAAGCAAACACGGAAGAGTGCGACCTCTCTTGCGGACCCATGTAGTCCTCAAGGTCATCTGCTCAGTTGATGATGGTAATGTAGTTGTCGTGGCTGCCGGCGGCAGGGAAGAAGATCTAAGGCAGCGAAAGACAGTCTAGAGAGCGGATCCCTGTTGTGGTGAACCCTTCCATCATTGGAGCAGCTGAGCTGGGGTGGAACACAGCACCGCAGGAGCAGGACAAACCACACAAGGTTTTCTTTGGCACATATCTGTAATAGAAGTAATTGTGTAAGGGCTTGTTTGAATTTGAGGATTCTAACAATGCAGGGATAGGAACTAGACAGGAATAGGATAGGAATGCACGTGCAAAATAGAGGATTTAAAAACAGAGGATTTCTGCCAATCTGGGTGTTTGGTTCACAAGAATTGGAAGATCACAGGATGCAAAGAAGAATGGTGAGATTAAGTCAAACCACAAGAAAATGTACGGTTATAATGCTATTATGCTACTATCTCTTAGTCTTGTGCTTCATGAATAGGAATTTGAAAAGGGGGACAAGTGGAAATTAAAATTCCTATGGTTTTTCTTTCAAGGAGACACTAAAGGAACAAATCCTATAGTTTTCCTTTGCTCCATTCCTTTGCACCAAATTCGTGAAAAGTAGTACCATATGAAACTTTCCAATTCCTATGTTTTTCATTCACTTTTCCTTTCAAGCATTGGCGATTCCAATAGGCAGGCTTGAGCAAGGAAAAGCCTACAATAAAAAAATGTTTTTGTGCTACTTCTATTACTTTGGACCCAGGCCACTGCCCTACTAGGTCAACTCCCAGGGCCATCGACAAATGCATAGCTCAAACGTGCAGAGATAAATAATGATGGCGTTCAAGAGAGTCCATCACGGATAGATAAGTTGCCTGGTACCTCACTGCTTGTCATATAGTAGGATAAAATGATCGTATGTCCCGTTACTCTGTGTGCTCAGTGGACAATATATATAACATGTAGAGTAAAAAAGATATGCAACAAGTGTACAACCTCTTTGGCGAAGCCATGTCGATCTCAGCGTGATTGGGTTAGCCGGTGAGGATGCTCTGGCTGACTTGGCTGACGGAGGAGGGGAAGAAGATCTTAGGCGTGTGGAGATGGAGCCCGAGGTACTGCTCCGCTGTGATGGAGGGTTTCGTCGTTGGAGCAGCTCCGGTGAGTTGTACGACGCCGAGGCTGAAGCAGGACAAGAGAGACAACATTAACTTGAGTGAAATTCTAATAGCATCTCCAATAGATGACGTAAAATACATAACCACAAAGTGCTAGATGTATACATCAGCCGCTCATCTCTAAACTTAACTATTGAAACTGAATTTAACTGTCGAAACTGAACTTAACTACCGAAACGGAATTTTGCTGTCAAAACTGAATTTTACTGTCGAAACTGAATGCACTAGAGGTGAGGCTACACGTTAGTCGACTGACTTTTTCATCTCTGGTCAGTCGATTTTGCAGCCGTTGGATACGAAATCAAGGGCCTGCAGTTCATCTTCAACCTCCACCCCCCTGAGCCGCCAGCCACCACCGGCCAAACAGCCGCCCCCCGCCGCCCGCGGCCGGCGGTGTGCCGCCCCGCCCGCCCCGGAAACACTCCTCACCGCCGGTCTACCGCGGCCCCGGCCATCCCTGTAGCCCCCCTCCCGTGCCAAGCTTTTTCTCGGGCGATCCCCACGCCACCGCCCTGATACATCTCCATCGTATCTATAATTTTTGATTGTTCCATGCCAATATTATTCAACTTTCATATACTTTTGGCAACTTTTTATACTATTTTTGGGACTAACATATTGATCCAGTGCCTAGTGCCAGTTCCTCTTTGTTGCATGTTTTTTGTTTCGCAGAATATCCATACCAAACGGAGTCCAAATGGAATAAAAACCGACGAAGATTTTTTTGGAATATATATGATTTTTGGGAAGAATAATCCACGCGAGACGATGCTCGAGGGGCCCACGAGGTAGGGGGCGCGCCCTGGGGAGGCAGGCGCGCCCCTGACCCTCGTGGCCACCCCGTAAGGCGGTTGATGCCCTTCTTTCGCTGCAAGAAAGCTAATTTCTAGATAGAGATCATGTCAAAATTTCAGCCCAATCGGAGTTACGGATCTCCAGGAATATAAGAAATGGTGAAAGGGAAGAATCTGAGAACGCAGAAACAGAGAGAGACAGAGAGATAAATCTCGGAGGGGCTCTCTCCCCTCCCGTGCCATGGAGGCCATGGACCAGAGGGGAAACCCTTCTCCCATCTAGGGAGGAGGTCAAGGAAGAAGAAGAAGGAGGGGGGCTCTCTCCCCCTCGCTTCCGGTGGCACCGGAGTGCCACCGGGGGCCATCATCATCACCACGATCTACACCAACACCTCCACCATCTTCACCAACATCTCCATCACCTTCCCCCTCTATCTACAGCGGTCCACTCTCCCGCAACCCTCTGTACCCTCTACTTGAACATGGTGCTTTATGCTTCATATTATTATCCAATGATGTGTTGCCATCCTATGATGTCTGAGTAGATTTTCGTTGTCCTATCAGTGGTTGATGAATTGTTATGATTGATTTAATTAGCTTGTGGTTATGTTGCTGTCCTTTGGTGCCCATCATATGATTGCATGCGTGGATCACACCCTAGGGTTAGTTGTATGTTGATAGGACTATGTATCGGAGGGCAAGAGTGACAAAAGCTTCAACCTAGCATAGAAATTGATGCATACGAGATTGAAGGGGGACCAATATATCTTAATGCTATGGTTGGGTTTTACCTTAATGAACATTAGTAGTTGCGGATGCTTGCTAATAGTTCCAATCATAAGTGCATAGAATTCCAAGTCAGGGATGACATGCTAGCAGTGGCCTCTCCCACATAATACTTGCTATCGGTCTAGTAAAGTAGTCAATTGCTTAAGGGGCAATTTAGCAACTCCTACCACCACTTTTCCACACTCGCTATATTTACTTTATTGTTTCTTTATCTAAACAGACCCTGCTTTTTATTTGCGTACTCTTTATTATCTTGCAAACCTATCCAACAACACCTATAAAGTACTTCTAGTTTCATACTTGTTCTAGGTAAAGCGAACGTCAAGCGTGCGTAGAGTTGTATCGGTGGTCGATAGAACTTGAGGGAATATTTGTTCTACCTTTAGCTCCTCGTTGGGTTCGACACTCTTACTTATCGAAAACTGTTGCGATCCCCTATACTTGTGGGTTATCAAGACCTTTTTCTAGCACCGTTGCCGGGGAGCAATAGCGTGGGGTGAATATTCTCGTGTGTGCTTGTTTGCTTTATCACTAAGTAATTTTTATTTGTTGTTCTTAGTTGTTTTCTATCTTTAGTTATGGGTAGAAAACGCAAAATACCAAAAAAATTAGTTGTACCTACTGAACCAATGGTTGAAGAACCACTCAAAATCTATCACACTGCTGAAGCTTATTACTTGGATCATCTTCGATCCCTATGTGCTTGTGCCGAAACCCCAACTAGCTTAGTTGAGGGCAAATCTTTAGATGAGCATGCTTGTTATGTGTGACACCGTATATCTGAAAAAGGGAAACTATTATGGGGTCAAATTCAACGTTTGCAATGCTATGCTTGCAATTTATGTGAAATATATGATTTTACTTGTTGTTCTGAGAACCCTAAGAAACACCTTCCCTATCAATGTGAGTTTAGTAATAATGGAATCTTATCTTCTTATGCTAAAGGTGTTTATAGTTACTATGATGTTCAACAAATTGAAGAATTTGTTGCTTTTGAGGGTGCTTATGAAATTGCTTCTTTGATTGAAAAGTATGATGCTACTTTTCACAAATGTGAAATTTTTGCTATACTTAAATATTGCTATGATAATTATGCTTGTAATACCTATGTTAAACAATATATTGAGGAATACTCCACTGTCCAAGAAGAGACTAATATTTTGCAGGAGTCTATGGAAGAAGAAATTGATGAAACTGTGAGCTCATTAGATGAAAAAGATGAGGAGGAGAGCGAAGAACAAAAGGAGGAAGAGCGGATTGATCACCCGTGCCCACCTTCTAATGAGAGTAACTCTTCAACTCATACATTGTTTAATTCCCCTTCGTGCTTACCGAAGGATGATTGCTATGATGACTATTATGATCCCATTGATTCTCTTGAAATATCCCTTTTTGATGATGCTTGCTATGCTTGTGGCGAACATGCCAATATGAATTATGCTTATGGAGATGAACTTGCTATAGTTCCTTATGTTAAACATGAAATTGTTGCTATTGCACCCACGCATGATTGTCCTATTATCTTTTTGAATTCTCCAAACTACAGTATATCGGAGAAGTTTGCACTTATTAAGGATTATATTGATGGGTTGCCTTTTACCGTTGCACATGATGATTTCGATAAATACAATATGCATGTGCTTGCTGCTCCTACTTGCAATTATTATGATAGAGGAACTATATCTCCACCTCTCTATGTTTCCAACATGATAAAATTGCAAGAAACTATTTATACTATGCATTGGCCTTTACTAGGTGTGCATGAATTGTTCTTTTATGACATGCCGATGCATAGGAAGAGAGTTAGACTTCGTCATTGCTTGATATATGTTGCTTTGTGCTCACTACTAAATTACAAATCATTTTTAATTAAAATTGGCTTTGATATACCTTGGGATCTAGGTGGATTCACTACTTGAGCACTATATGCCTAGCTTAATGGCTTTAAAGAAAGCGCTGCCAGGGAGACAACCCGGAAGTTTTAGAGAGTCATTTATTTCTGTTGAGTGCTTTCATATAGTTTAAAAACAACAAAAATAAAGAGGGGAACCCAAAACTTTTCAAAAAGGAAAGTGAAAGTGAGAAAGACAAGCATTGTTGAATTGGGAGAGCTCCTTGAACTTTGTTCTTGCTCACGGCAACTTTGTGAATCTTGATTACAGAAACTTTTCAACAAAAATAATTATCCCCTTGTACAATTCCATTGTATTATAAAAATAATGTGCCAAGGTTTGCCTTTAGGATGTTTACGATGCTTGTTGGTTTGTGCGGTGCATGACATAAACTTTGGCTGTAGTGCACGATTTTACATTTTTAGCTGGAAGTCAAATGGTTCTGATTATTTTTGCACTGTCTTCCTATACAAATTGTTTATTTTTCCTAATTTTGGCAGAATTTTTCAAGTATCCTAAGTATGGTGAATATTCAGATTTCTACAGACTGCTCTGATTTAGACGGATTCTGTCTTTGATGCATAGTTTGCTTATTTTGATGAAACTATCAATTTATATTAGTGGATTAAGAAATGAAAAAGTTATCTTACAGTAGACACAATGCAAAAACAAAATATGAATTGGTTTGCAACAGTAGTTAGAGTAGTGATTTGCTTTATTATACTAACGGATCTTACCGAGTTTTCTGTTGTAGTTTTGTGTGGATGAAGTGTTCGATGATCGAGAAGGTCTCGATGTGAGAAGAAGGAAGAGAGGCAAGATCTCGAGCTTGGGGATTCCCGAGGCACCCCAAGTAAATATTCAAGGAGACTCAAGTGACTAAGCTTGGGGATGCTGGGAAGGCATCCCCTCTTTCTTCAACAAGTATCGGTATGTTTTCGGATTCGTTTCGTTCATGCGATATGTGCAATCTTGGAGCGTCTTTTGCATTTAGTTTTCATTTTTCTTTTATGCACCATGCTGGTATGAGATAGTCCTTGGTCGATTTATAGAATTCTCATTGCACTTCACTTATATCTTTTGAGTCTGGCTTTATAGAATGCTTCATGTGCTTCACTTATATCATTTGAAGCTTGGATTGCATGTTTCTCTTTACATATACAACCGCCATTTGTAGAATGCTCTTTTGCTTCACTTATACTTGTTAGAGCGTGGGCATATCTTTTGTAGAAAGAATTGAACTCTCTTGCTTCACTTATATCTATTTAGAGAGATGGCAGGAACTGGTCATTCACATGGTTAGTCATAAAATCCTACATAGAACTTGTAGATCGCTGAATATGATATGTTTGATTCCTTGCAATAGTTTTGCGATATAAAGATGGTGATATTAGAGTCATGCTAGTGGGTAGTTGTGGATTGTAGAAATACTTGTGTTGAATTTTGTGATTCCCGTAGCATGCACGTATGGTGAACCGTTATGTGATGAAGTCGGAGCATGATTTATTTATTGATTATCTTCCTTATGAGTGGCGGTCGGGGACGAGCGATGGTCTTTTCCTACCAATCTATCCCCCTAGGAGCATGCGCGTAGTACTTTGTTTTGATGACTAATAGATTTTTTCAATAAGTATGTGAGTTCCTTATGACTAATGTTGAGTCCATGGATTATACGCACTCTCACCCTTCCACCATTGCTAGCCTCTCTAGTACCACACAACTTTCACCGGTACCATAAACACACCATATACCTTCCTCAAAACAGCCACCATACCTACCTATCATGGCATTTCCATAGCCATTCCGAGATATACTGCCAAGCAACTTCCATCATCATCATATACATGACTTGAGCATTCATTGTCATATTGCTTTGCATGATCGTAAGATAGCTAGCATGATGTTCTCATGGCTTGTCCGTTTTTTGATGTCATTGCTACGCTAGATCATTGCACATCCCGGTACACCGCCGGAGGCATCCATATAGAGTCATACTTTGTTCTAGACATTGAGTTGTAATATTGAGTTGTAAGTAAATAAAAGTGTGATGATCATCATTATTAGAGCATTGCCCCAGTGAGGAAAGGATCATGGAGACTATGATTCCCCCATTCGGGATGAGAATCCGGACTTTACAAAAAATAAAAGAGGCCAAAGAAGCCCAAATAAAAAAAAGAGGCCAAAGAAGTCCACCAAAAATATAAAAAAAATAAAAAAATAAAAAAATAAAAAAATGAGAGAAAAAGGGAGAAGGGGCAGTGCTAATATCCTTTTTCCACACTTGTGCTTCAAAGTAGCACCATGTTCTTCATATAGAGAGTCTCTTGAGTTATCACTTTCATATACTAGTGGGAATTTTCATTATAGAACTTGGCTTCTATATTCCGATGATGGGCTTCCTCAAAATGCCCGAGGTCTTCATGAGCAAGCAAGTTGGATGCACACCCACTTACTCTCAGTTAGAGCTTTCATACAATTATAGCTCTAGTGCATCCGTTGCATGGCAATCCCTACTCACTCACATTGATATCTATTGATGGGCATCTCCATAGCCCGTTGATACGCCTAGTTGATGTGAGACTATCTTCTCCTTTTTTTCTTCTCCACCATCATATTCTATTCCACCTATAGTGCTATGTCCATGGCTCACGCTCATGTATTGCGTGAAAGTTGAAAAGGTTTGAGAACGTCAAAAGTATGAAACAATTGCTTGGCTTGTCATCGGGGTTGTGCATGATGTGAATATTTTGTGTGGTGAAGATGGAGCATAGCCAGACTATATGATTTTGTAGGGATAACTTTCTTTGGCCATGTTATTTTGAAAATACATGATTGCTTTATTAGTAGGCTTGAAGTATTATTGTTTTATGTCAAATGATAGACTATTGCTTTGAATCACTCGTGTCTTAATATCCATGCCATGACTAGATATGTGATCAAGATTATGCTAGGTAGCATTCCACATCAAAAATTATCTTTATTATCATTTACCTACTCGAGGACGAGCAGGAATTAAGCTTGGGGATGCTGATACATCTCCGTCGTATCTATAATTTTTGATTGTTCCATGCCAATATTATTCAACTTTCATATACTTTTGGCAACTTTTTATACTATTTTTGGGACTAACATATTGATCCAGTGCCCAGTGCCAGTTCCTGTTTGTTGCATGTTTTTTGTTTCGCAGAATATCCATATCAAACGGAGTCCAAACGGAATAAAAACTAATAGAGATTTTTTTTGGAATATATATGATTTTTGGGAAGAAGAATCCACGCGAGACGATGCTCGAGGGGCCCACGAGGTAGGGGGCGCGCCCCTGACCCTCGTGGCCACCCTGTAAGGCGGTTGACGCCCTTCTTTCGCTGAAAGAAAGCTAATTTCCGGATAGAGATCGTGTCAAAATTTCAGCCCAATCGGAGTTACGGATCTCCGGGAATATAAGAAACGGTAAAAGGGAAGAATCTGAGAACGCAGAAACAGAGAGAGACAGAGAGATAGATCCAATCTCGGAGGGGCTCTCGCCCCTCCCGTGCCATGGAGGCCATGGACCAGAGGGGAAACCATTCTCCCATCTAGGGAGGAGGTCAAGGAAGAAGAAGAAGAAGGAGGGGGGCTCTCTCCCCCTCGCTTCCGGTGGCACCGGAGTGCCACCGGGGGCCATCATCATCACTGCGATCTACACCAACACCTCCGCCATCTTCACCAACATATCCATCACCGTCCCCCCTCTATCTACAGCGGTCCACTCTCCCGCAACCCGCTGTACCCTCTACGTGAACATGGTGCTTTATGCTTCATATTATTATCCAATGATGTGTTACCATCCTATGATGTCTGAGTAGATTTTTGTTGTCCTATTGGTGGTTGATGAATTGCTATGCTTGATTTAATTTGCTTGTGGTTATGTTGCTGTCCTTTGGTGCCCATCATATGATTGCGCGCGTGGATCATACCCTAGGGTTAGTTGTATGTTGATAGGACTATGTATTGGAGGGCAAGAGTGACAGAAGCTTCAACCTAGCATAGAAATTGATGCATACGGGATTGAAGGGGGACCAATATATCTTAATGCTATGGTTGGGTTTTACCTTAATGAACATTAGTAATTGTGGATGCTTGCTAATAGTTCCAATCATAAGCGCATAGAATTCCAAGTTAGGGATGACATGCTAGCAGTGGCCTCTCCCACATAATACTTGCTATCGGTCTAGTAAAGTAGTCAATTGCTTAAGGGGCAATTTTGCAACTCCTACCACCACTTTTCCACACTCGCTATATTTACTTTATTGTTTCTTTATCTAAACAGCCCCTACTTTTTATTTACGTACTCTTTATTATCTTGCAAACCTATCCAACAACACCTACAAAGTACTTCTAGTTTCATACTTGTTCTAGGTAAAGCGAACGTCAAGCGTGCGTAGAGTTGTATCGATGGTCGATAGAACTTGAGGGAATATTTGTTCTACCTTTAGCTCCTCGTTGGGTTTGACACTCTTACTTATCGAAAACTGTTGCGATCCCCTATACTTGTGGGTTATCACGCCCCACCATCCCCGGCGACCACCGCCCCCACCCTGAACCCTAAGATAGATAGTGGGGTACCTCTCCGGCGAGCCCCCCTCCCCGCTACGGCTGGTTCTTCCTTAACTCCGGTGAGCCCCCCCACCCCCTGAAAATCGACTGACCCAAAAGTCGATTCAGTCGACTGAAGTGTAGCTAAATCGAAGCAGCATCACAAGCAAGAGCAAGAGCGAGAGTAGCAGCGCGAGCAAGAGCAAGAGTAAGAGCAGACCAAGCAGGGGACCGAGAGCAAGAGCAGACCAGCAGCCTGAGCGAGAGCTAAAGCAGTAGAAGCTCCTACTGATGTGGACGCTGCCGCCGAGGAAGCGACGCCGTGGAGGAAGTGGCCGGTGACGCTGCCATGGATGGAGCCGCGCCGTGTTGGCTCGGGACTGAGCGCCGGCAGCACCATGAGATCAAATCAAGAAGAAAATGCGGCAATTAGTGTACAACCTCTTTGGTGGCGCTGATTAGGCCGCAACTTCATCCGAGGAAACAGTGATGATGATGCTCTTCCGGTGGTGCAGGTGAAGATGGCGGTGTGGGAATGGAGGCGGCGAGAAAGACGAGGGGAACATCGAGGTAGATCCTTGGAGGTGGAGGATGGGGTGCCTGAACCGGCGGGACGACCAGATCGACAATGGATCCTCATCCGGTACGATGGATGAGGGACGTCGAGGTGTTGCTGTGGACAACGTCGTCGGGGAAGAGGCTCCGGCTGGGTGGCAGACGGAGGAGGGTGTGGGGCTTCGCGGGTTTTCCCGGCCTCAGTGTACGAATGGGTGGGCGGATGGGATGGGAGTGGGGAACCATGGCTTAGGGACGTGCTTGTCCAAAATGTGGGGTAAGTTATGAAAGTACCCCCACCGATTTGAGGCGGTTCTTTTGGTTCAGGGGTATCACGGGCATTTCGCGTGTCGGGATTTCACAGGAGGTGGGAGTTTTTGCGCGTGTTGTAATTTTGGAATAGCAAGGCGCGGGTTGAGATGGAGGGAGTTGTCGGAGCACAACGAGACAAAGATATATCTTAAATATTTCGGGCTAACAAGACGCGGGTTGAAATTTCCGGACAAGCCTAACGTGTACTGTACCAAATCAATTCGCACTACAAATGTCATTCAAAACTTTGAATTCATGTTATGTTCAATTAAAATATTTCGCTACATGTATAATGCATGCAATCTAGTACTCAAATGAACGTTTTAGTGCATTCCAAACGTATATACTACCGCTTCAATATGAACTAAATTTGAATTCGTTTCTCTATTTGAGTAAGATCTACAATAATGATTGTTGTGAAGTCAAAGCATTTGAATTCGTTTCTCTGTTTTAATAAGATCAACAATCGTCATTATTGTCAAGTTAAACCATCGTTTGTGTATTATCTTCACAGCACACCACATGATTAGTCTCGAGTTACATATGAACTATGTGTACTATATGAACTCGAACTCGATTTTTTGAATCCACTTTATGTTGATTTCAAATCATAGTACATTTGAAGCTCTAGCTAGATCTTCACAAACTAAACCATGTCTCATATGTATAATGTGTTTATCACATTATGTATGGTGCCCCGCCCCCTACGCCTACAAGTATTTAGATGTGAGTTGCAAACACCACACATTACCACAAATTCAAATAAAATGTGAGAATGATCGATATATAGTATTGTTTAGATTGTTTGATATTTAGTTGTAAGCTGCAAACGCCACACATTATCAAAAACTCAAATAAAATGTGAGGTTGTTCGATGTATAGTATGGTTTAGATTGTTCGACATTTAGCTGTGAGTTGCAAACGCCATGCATTATCACATTATGGTATAACATGTGCAAAACCACAACACGCGTATCACCGCTATATTCATGCATGCATATGTTTAAAACACTATGATCTCCTGTTCAAATATATGAATCCACTTTCATATCAAATTATGGTCTTTGTTAGTCTCTTACAACCACACAATCCTCTAACCTTTGTAGCTACCACTAACTTTCTCTCGTGCATGCACACGCCCTCCTCGCCCTCCCCCTCCCTTAGCATTCTATCCATCACGCACATTCATTTTATTTTCTTTAGGTCGTTCTCCCACAGTCTCCACAACTCCTTTCCGACACACACCTATCGATAAACCTCTCCAGCGATGTCTGCCTACAACATACACACGCACCTTCAATCTCCTCCTTTATGTGTCCTTGCCTCGTGTCTCTCATATGGTCCCACACACGTGTAAACTCTCGCCCCTCTTTTCATCGATATCACAACCGCACACTCCCCCCCTATCTAGCTAGTAGTTGGGCCTCTCGCACCACCTCCTAGCTCCATTCTCTCTGTCTATCCGTCTCTCTGGGCCTTATTTGCCTCCAATAAATGGACGTACACCGACTGATCTCCCGCTATACATATAGCTAGCTAGGTCCTTATAACTCGTTTTTCCCCACGCGTCGATCGATCTACCTCATTAGTTGTGTCTCTCCCTTCCTTCGACAAACAACAATTAATCTACCGGTCTAGTTAGGTTTGCTTACCAAACACATGGTTCCCCTTCATCATCCATGGATGTGTCTCAATAGATCTATCACGCACAGGCACATACAGAAACACATCCCCACTCTTATTGATAATATTGCAGTTCCACCCTCATTTTGTCTAGTAGGCCTCTCCCACCATCTTAGAGAAGCAACTCCATCACCCATCTAGCACTCTACCCCTCTCCCTCCCTCTCTCCTCTCTCTCTCTCTCTCTGTCCCATCCTATTTCCCATCCTTCAGTTATGTATAGACGTCGACCGATCTCCCTCAAGACATAGCTGGGTCTCTCCTTCTCAACACATATACGAGTCGTTCTACCTCTATAGTTAGGCCTCTGCCTGCCCCTCCCCCCACCCCCTCGCACACGCACACACCGATACATCGAGCTCTCTAGTCATGTCTCCCTGCCACACACAAACTTGACATGTGCCCTCTGAAGTTCCGGTAGCTAGGTCAGTCACCCTATATCTTTGACTTGCATACACACACAATTTCGACGGCTCTCTTTATCGATCTCGCACCCACCCACTTGATCCTCTCTTTGACTCTATCGATATCTATGACCCATCCCTCTCTTCTCGTGGATCGCCCGACCCTCTATATATGATATGGATATCCCTCCATTTCACAGACATTGCATGCAAAATTTTGTTTGAGATGTCATCGACACATATTCCCACAAATACATTCACGAAATCAACCTCCTCCCCCCAAAACAAAAAACACTCACGAACGCACAAGCCATTTGTCTAGGTATGTATCTCTCACACACACCCACGTAGGTGGGGTACGTGCACGAAGAGAAGAGGTGCACGCACGGCGCACGTACTCCCGTCTCTTTCCCAACCACGCCCACGCGGGTACACGGTGGAGCTCATTTCTGTACGAAAAGGCAGCCCACGTGGTAACTTGACACGTGTACTGGTTGTCCACTAGATGGAGGGAGGATCGTCTACCACAGGTGAACAAACAAATTGCGACTTGATGTGTTATGTTAAAAAGAGGCAAACCATGTGGGGCCTACCTTAGAGACAAGGCTCTATACACTGGAGTACTTTTGATGTGTCCCGTCAACTCACAGAACGAGGAGAAGCTTGCTTAGTATGCCCGCTCCCTCGCCCACACGCACGGTGGCTCGCAGGACGAGGAGAAAATTTTACTAGTACTCCCTCCGTTTACTCCTCGTCCCTACCTTGGTTAGAGAGATTATCATATTGTTTGGAATATATGTCCTTTAGTAGATTTCAATATGAACTACTAGTACATACTCCAAACACTGATGTATATAGGCGTATTCTAGAGTGTAGATTCACTCATTTTGCTCTGTATGTAGTCCATATTGAAATAGACGTAATAGTACGCACTCGCCCACACCCCTCGACCCTCGCCACGGTGGACATGCAGCAATTCATTCGGTCTCATATAGCCAGAATGATATATACTGCAGTACCATTATTGCTCGACTTCCCGAAGAGGCGAAGAGCCAATCGCAAGGTTAATAGTTTGGAGATGCCAAGCGCAAGGTTTATAGGAGAACGAGTAGTAGGTGCCGCGTCAATTATAAAAAAAGTTTTTTTCTTCAGTGGCACGTACGCAATATAAATAGGTTCATATGGAGAGAAAAGGAAACCGCTCCAGTATATACATAGGCAGGACGAGCCTACACGGTTGCTTGCTGGGGTTGCTCTCTTCAGTTTTCACACTCTCTCGCACAAAACCACTGTGGCCACATCTCTAACATCCTGGCGGATCATGTCCACCGGGGGAAGGGGTGGATGCTTAGTGTAGATGCGGTAGCCGTCGCCGACGGTGAAAACCCACTGTCGGCACGTCCTGATCAGGGGTCCCCGCCATTCTCTCTCACAAAGCCGGTGAGGTTGCCTTCGTCCATTGCTCACTGCCACGACGTGGGTAGTTGCCTTCTCCGGCTGCCCTCCTCTAGGTTGAGCTATGTCCCGACATCCCTCAAGTACAACGCCCTTTACAGCCGGCTTGCACCACTACTTCAGTGCTACCTCTTGAGCACTGCATTGGTTTTTCCTTGAAGAGGAAGGGATGATGCAGTAGAGTAGCGTAAGTATTTCCCTCAGTTTTTGAGAACCAAGGTATCAATCCAGTAGGAGGCTACGCGCGAGTCCCTCGTACCTACACAAAACAAATAAATCCTCGCAACCAACGCGATAAGGGGTTGTCAATCCCTACACGGCCACTTACGAGAGTGAGATCTGATAGATATGATAAGATAATATTTTAGGTATTTTTATGATAAAGATGCAAAGTAAAATAAAAGCAAGGTAAATAGCAAAGTATTAGAAGATTAATATGATGAAGATAGACCCGGGGGCCATAGGTTTCACTAGTGGCTTCTCTCAAGAGCATAAGTATTCTACGGTGGGTGAACGAATTACTATTGAGCAATTGACAGAATTGAGCATAGTTATGAGAATATCTAGGCATGATCATGTATATAGGCATCACGTCCGAGACAAGTAGACCGACTCCTGCCTGCATCTACTACTATTACTCCACTCATCGACTGCTATCCAGCATGCATCTAGAGTATTAAGTTAATGAAAAAAGAGTAACACCTTAAGCAAGATGACATGATGTAGAGGGATAAACTCAAGCAATATGATGAATACCCCATCTTGTTGTCCTTGATCGCAACAATACAATACGTGCCTTGCTGCCCCTACTGTCACTGGGAAAGGACACCTCAAGATTGAACCCAAACCTAAGCACTTCTCCCATTGCAAGAAAGATCAATCTAGTAGGCCAAACCAAACTGATAATTCAAAGAGACTTGCAAAGATAACCAATCATACATAAAATAATTCAGAGAAGATTCAAATATTGTTCATAGATAGACTTGATCATAAACCCACAATTCATCGATCTCAACAAACACACCGTAAAAAGAAGATTACATCGAATAGTTCTCCACAAGAGAGGGAGAGAACATTGTATTGAGATCCAAAAAGAGAGAAGAAGCCATCTAGCTAATAACTATGGACCCGTAGGTCTGAGGTAAACTACTCACACTTCATCGGAGGGGCTATGGTGATGATGTAGAAGCCCTCCGTGATCGATGCCCCCTCCGGCGAAGCTCCGGAATAGGCCCCAAGATGGGATCTCATGGATACAGAAAGTTGCGGCGGTGGAATTAGGGTTTTGGCTCCGTATCTGATCGTTTGGGGGTACGTAGGTAGGAGGAAGGAGTACGTCGGTGGAGCAACAGGGGGCCCACGAGGGTGGAAAACGCGCCTGGGGGGTAGGCGCGCCCCCTACTTCATGGCCTCCTCTTTTGTTTATTGACGTAGGGTCCAAGTCCTTGGATCATGTTCGGTGAGAAAATCACGTTCCCGAAGGTTTCATTCTGTTTGGACTCCGTTTGATACTCCTTTTCTTCGAAACCCTAAAATAGGAAAAAACAACAATTCTAGGCTGGGCCTCCGGTTAATAGGTTAGTCCCACAAATAATATAAAAGTGGATAATAAAGCCCAATAATGTCCAAAACAGTAGATAATATAGCATAGAGCAATCAAAAATTATAGATACATTGGAGACGTATCAAGCATCCCCTAGCTTAATTCCTGCTCGTCCTCGAGTAGGTAAATGATAAAAACAGAATTTTTGATGCGGAGTGCTACTTGGCATAATTTTAATGTAATTCTTCTTAATTGTGGTATGAATATTCAGATCCGAAAGATTCAAGATAAAAGTTTAATATTGACATAAAAATAATAATACTTCAAGCATACTAATAAAGCAATCATGTCTTCTCAAAATAACATGGCCAAAGAAAGTTATCCCTACAAAATCATATAGTCTAGCTATGCTCTATCTTCACCACACGAAGTATTTAAATCATGCACAACCCTGATGACAAGCCAAGCAATTGTTTCATACTTTTGACATTCTCAAAACTTTTTCAATCTTCATGCAATACATGAGCGTGAACCATGGATATAGCACTATAGGTGGAATAGAATGGTGGTGTGGAGAAGACAAAAAGGGAGAAGATATTCTCACATCAACTAGGCGTAACAATGGGCTATGGAGATGCCCATCAATAGATATCAATGTGAGTGAGTAGGGATTGCCATGCAACGGATGCACTAGAGTTATAAGTATATGGAAGCTCAACAAAAGAAACTAAGTGGGTGTGCATCCAACTCGCTTGCTCACGAAGACCTAGGGCAATTTGAGGAAGCCCATCATTGGAATATACAGGCCAAGTTTTGTAATGAAAAATTCCCACTAGTATATGAAAGTGACGAAATGAGAGACTCTCTACTATGAATATCATGGTGCTACTTTGAAGCACAAGTGTGGTAAAAGGATAGTAGCATTTCCGTTCTCTCTTTTTCCCTCATTTTTTTTATTTGGGCCTTTTCTCTTCTTTTTTTATGGCCTCTTTCCTTTCTTTTTTTTTCGTCCGGAGTCTCATCCCGACTTGTGCGGGAATCATAGTCTCCATCATCCTTTCCTCACTTGGGACATTGCTCTAATAATGATGATCATCACACTTTTATTTTCTTACAACTCAACAATTACAACTCGATACTTAGAACAAGGTATGACTCTATATGAATGCATTTGGCGCTGTATCGGGATATGCAATGACTCATGAGTGACATGTAAGAAAGAATTATGAACGGTGGCTTTGCCACAAATACGATGTCAACTACATGATCAGGCTAAGCAATGTGACAATGATGGAGTGTGTCATAATAAACGGAACGGTAGAAGATTGCATGGCAATATATCTCGGATGGCTATGGAAATTCCATAATAGGTAGGTATGGTGGCTGTTTTGAGAAAGGTATATGGTGGGTGTATGATACCGGCGAAAGGTGTGCGGTATTAGAGAGGCTAGCAATGGTGGAAGGGTGAGACTACGTATAATCCATGGACTCAACATTAGTCATAAAGAACTCATATACTTATTGCAAAAATCTACAAGTTATCAAAGCAAAGTATTACGCGCATGCTCCTAGGGGGATAGATTGGTAGTAAAATACCATCGCTCGTCCCCGACCGCCACTCATAAGGAAAACAATCAATAAATAAATCATGCTCCGACTTCATCACATAACGGTTCACCATAAGTGCATGCTACGTGAATCACAAACTTTAACACAAGTATTTCTCAAATTCACAACTACTCAACTAGCACAACTTCAATATCACCATCTTCATATCTCAAAACAATTATCAAGCATCAAACTTCTCATAGTATTCAACACACTCATAAGAAAGTTTTATTATTATTCTTGAATACCAAGCATATTAGGATTATTTAAGCAAATTACCATGCTATTTAAGACTCTCAAAATAATATAAGTGAAGCATGAAAGATCAATAGTTTCTATAAAACAAATCCACCACCGTGCTCTAAAAGATATAAGTGAAGTACTAGAACAAAACTATATAACTCAAATGATATAAGCGAAGCACATAGAGTTTTCTAACAAATTCTAAATCATGTATGGCTCTCTCAAAAGGTGTGTACAGCAAGGATGATTGTGGTAAACTAACAAATAAAGACTCAGATAATACAAGACGCTCCAAGCAAAACACATATCAAGTGGTGAATACAAATATACCTCCAAGTAAAGTTACCGATAGAAGTAGACGAAAAGAGGGGATGCCTTCCGGGGCATCCCCAAGCTTTGGCTGTTAGGTGTCCTTAGATTATCTTGGGGGTTCCATGGGCATCCCCAAGATTAGGCTCTTGCCACTCCTTGTTCAATAATCCATCAAATCTTTACCCAAAACTTGAAAACTTCACAACACAAAACTCAAAGTAGAAAATCTCGTGAGCTCCGTTAGCGAAAGAAAACAAAAGACCACTTCAAGGTACTGTAATGAACTCATTATTTATTTATATTGGTGTTAAACCTACTGTATTCCAACTTCTCTATGGTTTATAAACTACTTTACTAGCCATAGATTCATCAAAATAAGCAAACAACACACGAAAAACAAAATCTGTCAAAAACAGAAAAGTCTGTAGTAATATGTAGCTAGATCAAGATATGGAACCCCAAAAATTCTAAAATAAGTTGCTGGACGTTAGGAATTTATCTATTAATCATCTGCAAAAAGAATTAACTAAATAGAAATTTCCAAATAAAAATGGCAGCAGTTCTCGTTAGCGCTAAAGTTTCTGTTTTTTTACAGCAAGATATCAAGACTTTCCCCAAGTCTTCCCAACGGTTCTACTTGGCACAAACACTAATTAAACACAAAAAACACAACCTAAACAGAGGCTAGATAAATTATTTATTACTAAACAGGAGCAAAAAGCAAGGAATAAAAATAAAATTGGGTTGCCTCCCAACAAGCGCTATCGTTTAACGCCCCTAGCTAGGCATAAAAAGCAAGGGTAGATCTAGGTATTGCCATCTTTGGTTGGTAATTCTTCAATGAGGCATCTACCATCCTTAGGAATTTCTTTATTTTTAGTTATTATGAAACTTTTAGGCACAATATCAAAAAATTCATTTGTGACAAATGGTTCCTTAATGATAGCAACAAGATTGGGATGAATACTTATAGATTTTAGATACGCGGTTTCCTTACTAGAGGATTCACCCTTATTTTTAGGAACATACATAAGCTTGGAAATTTTAGTAGGAGGACTTGGAGTATTCTTTACGGAAGAAAAAGCAGTTCCCAAGTTGGTGATGATACCCTCAAGTTTGTCGATTCTAGTGGAATCATGATTTATTTTCTCATTAACCATGGGTTCCTTCTCTTTAATACTTTTCAAAGTGACTCCTGATGAAGCTATGTACCTAGGGTAGGGTCACGGACCTGTCCTAACTGCCCTACCCAAGGACACCTCTAGAATAAATCACCTTTCAATCAACTTGGAGGTGTTCCACTCGACAGACTCGAAGACATTTGACCAACAAGGGATTACTCGACCAAGATCCAACCACTCGACAGCCAGGAGACCTAAAGTCACTCCGCATGCTAACGGTTGGTCATTAAGTAGCTTTTATGGTCATCATAGCACTTTATTACTAGCGTTATTAGTAACGCCCTACCTTAATGTACATTGAACCCTTCGTAACATGGGCTGGCCGGGGTCCTGGCTCACTCTATATAAGCCACCCCCCTCCTCCGAGACAAGGGTTCGCACCTCTGTAACTCATACTCACATAATCCAGTCGACCGCCTCCGGGCTCCGAGACGTAGGGCTTTTACTTCTTCCGAGAAGGGCCTGAACTCGTAAACCTTGCGTCCTTACAACCTCTCCATAGCTAAGACCTCGCCTCTCCATACTTACCCCCCTACATCACTGTCAGAGTTAGAACCACGACAGTTGGTGCCCACCGTGGGGCTAGGAGTCTTAGCGCCTAGTTTGAGAAGTTGCGATTTTTTCCGATCTCCTTGATCATGGTTTCGAGCGGAGCTTTGGTGGAGGGCCGCAAGATCCGTCTCGGCGCGCTCACGTTCATCGCCGACGACTCCGCTTGGCTTCAGGAGGCTCCACTCGATGTCGACGCGCTCCCCGTCCACGGAGCGACGCAATTTCGCACGTGCGTCCGTGGTGTCCTCCTACGGCAGCCGTCGACCCAGTATCGGTCGGCTCCCGTGGCATCTCCCCGCCCTGTTTCTCGCCGGCGCAAACGCTCCGGTCGGTCGAGGCTTCAGAGGTGGGTGAGGCATGCGGTGGCCCGCCAGTCGGCCACCCCACAAGTCGCGGCAATCGAGCCCGACGAATCCCTCTACGGCATGTTCGACCTGTCGACTGGCTCCGCAGAGACCGCATCCGAATGCGATAGGAGTGACCCAGCTGCAGAGGTTCTGGTGATCGATGGGCCACACAGTCCTCCCGGTTTCCCCCGCGTTGACGGAGGCGCGGATGGGGGCGACCCGTCACGTCCTCACGAGGAGTATCTCCCCGAGCCTCTCACGTCATTGCAGCGGGAGGAACTTCGCCGCCGGAACATGGATGCACTCCACACTCCTATCGTTGGAGAAACCCCTGAGGCCCAAGCCTTGGAGGACGCGCGCTTGGCTAACTTGGCCGAGCGCACTCGACTGGAGAATCTCCAGCGAATACTCGACGAGCGAGCGCGTCAACGGGCTCCAGAATCCAGTCGATGTCAACTCTTTCTGCCCCCGCAGGTATATCGTACTCCGATTCAGAATTTGGCGGCTGCGGCCCGTATAGTAGAGTCGATTCAGCCCTCCTAGTCAGAGGCTGGCAGAGGCTTGTTGCAAATCAGAGCGTTGCTCTGGGCAGCGGGAGACCAGAATTCCGTTGTTTCTCAGTCGCGGAACAGGATCCACAGTCGATCCATTGCAGCAGATACAGTCCAGTTGGCTCACAGCCCAAGATCGCCTCTGAGGCGTGAGGGACGTGGAGACCGGCGTGATCAGTACAGAAGGAATGAGCAGTATGATCACCGATTTGATCATGATGATCGACGTTGAGTGCCAACCCCTCCCCTGAGGAATGGATCATATGTGCCTCGACAGCAGGTGGACAGACACCCTCATAGTGTTGGGCGGAGAATTCCAGTCGACCCCAGGGAACCAAGCTTTGATGCGAGATCCATTCTCGTTCAAGGTTTGGTCGACAGGAATAGAGCTCACCGAGAAGGCCACGACAGAGATGCGCCTACCAGTAGCAGAGTACATGTTTCAGGGCCGAAGTGTTTCAGTCGAGCCATCAGAGCCGCTATAATTCCTCCCAACTTCAGGTTGGCGACTGGAGTTAGTAAGTTCACTGGTGAGTCCAAGCCCGATACTTGGCTCGAAGATTACTGAGTGGCTGTCCAGATTGGCGGTGGGAACGATGAGGTAGCTGTGAAGCACGTGCCTCTCATGTTAGAAGGCTCGGCTAGAGCGTGGCTGAATCAGTTAGCACCCAGCAGCATTTACACTTGGGAGGATCTCTCCCGAGTGTTTGTCACCACATTTGAAGGAACATGCAAGCGACCTGTAGGCCTTACGGAATTGCGGTCTTGCATGCAGAAACCGAATGAAACTCTAAGGGATTACATCCAGAGGTGGATCACATTGCATCACACAGTTGAAAATGTACCAGATCATCAAGCAGTTTGTGCCTTTAAAGAAGGCGTTAAGTACAGAGAATTGAATCTGAAGTTCGGTCGAACCGGAGAGATGTCTCTGAATTGGATGATGGAGATTGCCACCAAATACGCTAATGGTGAAGATGATGATCGACTCCGGAGTGGCAAGCATAAAGCAGTCGCCCAGGAAACCGAAGGAAATTCCAGTCGGAAACAGAAGCGGAAAGCCGAGCCAGCCGCTCCTGGGGAGGCCCTAGCCGTAACCCAGGGAAAATTTAAGGGAAAACCCAAAGGACCTTGGAACCCCAAGAAAGTTAAAGACCAAGATGGAAATGATGTTTTGGATCTACTGTGTCACATCCACACAAAGAAAGATGAAGAGGGTAAACTCATTTACCCAAAGCATACCACTCGACAGTGTCGGCTTCTGATCCAGCAGTTTCAGGGCAAGCAGTCCAAAGATAAGGAAAAGGAGTCGGACAAAGTTGAGGACAAGGAAGATAGTGACGATGGGTACCCCCAGGTCAATTCCACCCTGATGATTTTTGCTGATGTTGAGAGCAAAAGTCGACTGAAGGTTATTAACCGTGAGGTAAATATGGTTGCTCCGGCAACACCCAATTATCTGAAGTGGTCCAGACTGCCATCACATTCGACCAGTCTGATCACCCTACGCACATTGCCACCCCTGGGAGGCAAGCTCTGGTGGTCGACCCAGTTGTCGAAGGCACTGGACTGACCAAAGTCCTGATGGATGGAGGCAGCGGTTTGAACATACTGTATGCAGAAACATTGAAAGGGATGGGCATTCCGATGTCCAGGCTCAACACCAGTAACATGAGTTTCCATGGATTCATTCCTGGGAAGAAAGCCGAGTCACTCGGCCAAATTGCTCTTGATGTGGTTTTCGGTGATTCCAACAATTACCGCAAGGAAAAGTTGACATTCGAAGTTGTGGATTTCCAAATTGCTTATCACGCTATTTTGGGCAGGCCAGCTTATGCACGCTTCATGGCTCGACCATGTTATGTGTATCTCAAATTGAAGATGCCTGGTCCCAAAGGTGTGGTCACTGTTATAGGCAATCGGAAGAAAGCAGAAGAGTGTTTTCAGAAAGGCTCAAAGATTGCTGACGCTCAGATGGCGGTGGTCGAGCTGCAAGAGTATCAGAAGACTGCAGATCCGAGTGAGTTTCTACGAGCTAAGAAGCCTGCTTCAGAATCAGCTTTTCAGTCGTCCGGTGAAACGAAGGCAGTTCACATTCACCCGACCGATCCAAACGCTGCTCCGACTCACATCTGAACGATGGTCGACTCCAAATAGGAAGAATCGCTCATCCAGTTCCTCCGTGAGAATTGGGACATCTTCGCATGGAAGCCTGCTGACATGCCTGGAGTTCCCAGGGGGCTGGCTGAGCACCGTCTACGAGTCGACCCAAAATTTAAACCTGTGAAAGAACATCCTCGACGGTCCGCCGTCCAGAAGAGGAAGGCCATTGGCGAGGAGGTGGCTCGGGTCTTAGCAGCGGAGTTCATTTGAGAAATTTACCACTCCGAGTGGCTCGCCAATGTTGTCATGGTCCCCAAGAAGGACAAGTCACTTCGCATGTGCATTGATTTCAAGCATGTCAATCGGGCCTGCCCGAAAGATCATTTTCCTCTCCCCCGCATCGACTAGATAGTCGACTCAACTGCGGGATGTGAGCGTTTGTCTTTCCTAGACGCCTATTCCCGGTACCATCAGATCCGTCTGTACGGGCCCGACGAGATCAAAACAGCTTTCATCACTCCATCCGGGTGCTTCTGTTATGTCACCATGCTGTTCGGCCTCAAGAATGCTGGAGCCACGTTCATGAGGATGATTCAGAAGTGTTTGCTCACTCAAATCAGTCGGAATGTGGAGGCATACATGGATGATATTGTGGTCAAGTCACGGAAGGGTTCCGACCTGCTGACTGACCT
This sequence comes from Triticum dicoccoides, assembly GCF_002162155.2. Lineage (NCBI taxonomy): Eukaryota > Viridiplantae > Streptophyta > Magnoliopsida > Poales > Poaceae > Triticum > Triticum dicoccoides. The sequence continues at coordinate 420,378,126 of NC_041380.1, forward strand.
TGCTGAAACCTTTGCCAACCTCAGGAGGTATGATATCAAGCTCAATCCGTCAAAGTGCACGTTCGGAGTTCCAGGTGGGAAGTTACTCAGTTTTCTCGTTTCCGAACGGGGAATCGACGCCAATCCTGAAAAAATTGGTACTATACTCCGGATGAAACGTCATGTGCGTGTGCATGACGTCCAGAAGCTTACAGGATGCTTGGCCGCTTTAAGTCGATTCATCTCTCGCCTCGGTGAAAAGGCATTGCCTCTTTACCGATTGATGAAGAAGTCCGACAAGTTCGAGTGGACTCCAGAAGCTGATGCAGCATTTACAGAGCTCAAAGCTCTGCTCTCCACCATGCCGGTGCTTGCTGCCCCAATCAGCAAGGAGCCTTTGCTGATTTACATTGCAGCCACAGGACAAGTTGTCAGTACAGTACTTACGGTCGAGCGGGAAGAAGAAGGAAAGGCCTTCAAAGTTCAGCGCCCAGTATATTATGTTTCTGAAGTTTTGACTCCTTCAAAGCAAAGATATCCTCATTACCAGAAGCTTGTATATGGGATTTATATGACCACGAAGAAGGTTGCACATTACTTCTCTGATCATTCCATTACAGTCGTCAGCGACGCTCCACTATCAGAGATTTTGCACAACAGAGATGCAACTGGTCGAGTGGCCAAATGGGCGATTGAACTTCTTCCCCTAGATATCAAGTTTGAGGCAAAGAAAGCTATCAAGTCCCAAGCAATTGCATATTTCGTCGCCGAGTGGATCGAACAGCAACTTCCGACTCAAGTTCACTCGGAGCACTAGACCATGTTCTTCGATGGATCTAAGATGCTGAATGGTTCCGGTGCTGGGGTAGTATTGGTTTCCCCCTGAGGATATAAGCTCAGATATGTTCTCCAGATTCACTTTGATTCCTCCAATAACGAAGCAGAATATGAAGCACTTTTGTATGGGTTGTGCATGGCCATTTCACTCGGCGTCCGTCGCCTCATGGTCTATGGCAACTCAGATTTGGTGGTTAATCAGGTGATGAAAGAATGGGACATCAGAAGTCCAGCTATGACTGGTTATTGCAATGCAGTGAGAAAGTTAGAGAAGAAATTCGAGGGGTTAGAGCTTCATCACATCCTCCGACTGAAAAATCAAGCGGCTGATGATTTGGCAAAGATAGGCTCCAAGAGAGAAGCCATCCCCAGCAATGTGTTTTTGGAACACATCCACTTGCCATCAGTCCAAGAAGATCCTTTTACAGATGAAGCCCCGCAGCCAAAGAGCGCCACAGATCCGACTGAAGTTGAAATTCCGGTGGTGGTCGACCTAATCATGGAAGTTTTGGCAATCACCCCTGACTGGACGATACCGTACATCACGTATATCCTGAGAAAGGAACTCCCGGAGGACGAAGAAGAGGCCCGACAGATCGTCCGTCGATCCAAGGCCTTTACAGTCATAAAGGGACAGTTGTATAGAGAAAGCGCGACTGGAGTCGGTCAGAAGTGTATAACACTAGAAGAAGGTCAGATAATCCTTGATGATATCCACTCGGGGGCCTGTGGTCATCATGCGTCCTCTTGGACCATTGTGGCTAAAGCATACCGAGCGGGATTTTACTGGCCAAGAGCGAATGAAATGGCAAAAGAGATAGTCGACAAGTGTGAAGGGTGCCAGTTCTACTCCAACATGTCGCACAAGCCTGCATCAGCCCTGAAGACCATTCCACTCGTCTGGCCCTTCGCTGTTTGGGGACTGGACATGGTTGGCCCATTGAGAACAGGCAGGAGCGGTTTCACACATGTGCTTGTGGCAGTCCACAAGATTACCAAATGGATTGAAGCTAAGCCTATCAAGAATCTTGATGCTTGCACTGCTACCAGTTTCGTCAGAGAGTTAACATTCAGATATGGAGTCCCACATAGCATCATCACCGACAATGGGTCAAACTTTGATTCATACAAGTTCAGAGCTTTTTGCGCCTCTCAAGGCACACGAGTCGACTACGCATCGATCACCCACCCCCAGTTGAATGGACAAGCAGAAAGGGCAAATGGTCTGATTCTTAAAGGACTAAAGCCTCGGCTGATGCGTGATCTCAAGCACGCAGCAGGCACTTGGGTCGACGAGCTTCCGTCGGTTCTGTGGGGATTGAGGACTACCCCGAATCGGTCGACTAGAAGAACTCCGTTCTTTCTGGTTTACGGAGCGGAAGCAGTCCTGCCGAGTGATCTACTTCATAATGCACCCCGAGTCGAGCTTTATACCGAAGATGAAGCAGAACAAGCCCGGCAAGATGCAGTCGACCTCCTGGAATAAGAAAGAGAAATGGCTATGATCCGATCGACCATTTATCAGCAAGACTTGCGTCGATTCCATGCCATAAATGTGAAGAGTCGAGCCTTCCAAGAAGGAGATTTGGTCCTCCGAGTGGATCAACAGAAACCACACAAGATCGCTCCTACTTGGCAAGGTCCCTTCATCGTCAGCAGAGTCCTCCACAATGGAGCGTATCACCTTTACAATGTCGATCGCCAGATCGATGAGCCACGAGCTTGGAATGCAAAACTGCTCCGCCCCTTTCACACTTGAATTCTCACTCGGATGAGATGTAATAAGAAAAACTTCTGTAGTCTATTTATCAAAGACAAGAGTGTTACAAATTTTCCTATAATTGTTGTTTCTTTTGTTTGCGTGTGAAATCCCCCAATGGGTGGCTTAGCTGCGAATCCGTTTCGCCTAAGTTTGTAAAAAAAATCCTACCGAGTGGCGAGCCAGACTCCCACTCGGAGGCTTAGCTGCAGCCCAGTGCTCGCCTAAGTGTTTAAAAATCCTACCGAGTGGAGAGCAAACCTCCCACTCGGAGGCTTAGCTGCAGCCCAGTGCTCGCCTAAGTGTTTGAAAATCCTACCGAGTGGAGAGCAAACCTCCCACTCGGAGGCTTAGCTGCAGCCCAGTGCTCGCCTAAGTGTTTAAAAATCCTACCGAGTGGAGAGCAAACCTCCCACTCGGAGGCTTAGCTGCAGCCCAGTGCTTGCCTAAGTGTTTAAAAATCCTACCGAGTGGTGACCCAAACTCGCA
>NC_041380.1:420381736-420396803 GCF_002162155.2 Triticum dicoccoides
GGGGCTTAGCTGCAGTCCAGTACTCGCCTAAGTTTGAAAAATTCCTACCGAGTGGATAGCGGACCTCCCACTCGGGGGCTTAGCTGCAGCCCAGTACTCGCCTAAGTTTGAAAAAATCCTACCGAGTGGAGAGCAGACCTCCCACTCGGGGGCTTAGCTGCAGTCCAGTACTCGCCTAAGTTTTTAAAATCCTACCAAGTGGAGAGCAGACCTTCCACTTGGGGGCTTAGCTGCAGTCCAGTACTCGCCTAAGTACGAAACACATCTCAATCCTCAAGGACGACGAGGGGCGGGTCGACTGCCACCTTCTCCTGGAGTGCTTCGCCACAAATACAATACATGGGTCAACTACTTCCCTCTCCTTCGGAACTGCGCTGCGAGTGCAAAAGTTGTCTCGAATGAAGAATGGGTTCACTCAGCAGGAGATTCATAAAGATATTCAACGGTAAACCAAGTTCAGATAAATTCTAAAGGTTCCAGACCACAGATCGAAGTACTCGGGCATGCAGCCCGAAAAAGTTTAAGGGTTACAAAAACCACTCGGCATTCCAAGGCAAATTTAGGGTGGGACATAAGAGTTTGTTCACTCCACGGGAGGAGGGCTGGCAGGCTCGACGAACTCATCCAGGTCGACGCCATCGGCTATCCGAGTGGCTGCAGCGATGAAAGTCTCCATAAAGGTTCGGAAGTCATGCTTCTGGGTGTTGGCGACCTTGATTACTGCCAGCTTGTCTTGTCGCACCTCCTTGCAGTGGACACGAACCAAGGACAGAGCCACATCAGCGCCACACCGAGCAGAAGACTTCTTCCACTCCTGCACTCGGTCAGGGATTCCGTTAAGTCGAGTCATCAGAGACTCGAGATCGTTTTGGAGCGTAGCCTCTGGCCAAAGCGCCGGGTCGATCCGTGACATGGCGAACTTCAGTCGAGCCAAGTAGTCCACGACACCGTCGATGCGAGATTCCAGTCGGAGGAGATTCATGGCAGTTTCATCTTTCACGGGAGAGTTGATTGGATCCAAACCTGGTTCGATCCGCCCAGTCTCCTCTTCAAAGTTCTGGCAAAACTCTGCATTCACGATCCAAGGATAAGTCAATTTTCATACACTGAGTCGACACAAAAAACACCAGTCGGAACTGAATGTGCACCTTCAAGCTTGATGTACAACTTCTTGGCGAGGCTCCTCAAGTAGCTCTCCAGATCGTCCCTCCTGCGAGCGATGCCTTCCATCTTTTCGTTCAGGTTGAGGTTATCCTTCTTCCAACGTGTACACTCCCTGTTGGCTTCATTCAGAGCGGTCTTCAGCCTGGTATTCTCTTCTTCTAACTGGCCGACCGAAGCCAGCTTCTGTTCGGCTAGAGCGGTCTTGTCGTCAGCCTCCTTACGGGCAGCAGCCAAGTCCTGATCCTTCTTCGCCAGATCTTCTCTCAGTTTTTCTGCAAAGAAATGATGATTGATTCGGAAATAGCAGAAGGGTACTCAAGGCTTAAAACTAACCAGTCGACAAAATCGTCTTACCTGCGGCGCCGTCTTTGACCTTTTGCAGCTCTGTCCTGGCTAGCTCCAAATCAAGGTTCAGTTGAATCTGCTGCTTCTCCAAGTCAGCAAAGCGAGCTCCAAGATCGCAAGATTTCTGAAATCAAAGGGGAGAAGTTATCGTTACAGCAAAAAAACAACAACAAAGGCAATAAATACTAAGACTACGGTCGACTGCCAGCAGTCCACCATAGTCTCGGGGACTACACCCAGTGGGTGCACTTAGCGTGCCCCCACCGGTTCTGATCCACTCGACCGGCCCGCCGAAGTCGAGTTCAAAAAAAAAGAGAAAGAAAGTAGAACTCAGACTACAGTCGACTACCAGCAGTCCACCATAGTCTCGGGGACTACACCCAGTGGGTGCACTTAGCGTGCCCCCACCGGTTTTGATCCCACTCGACCGGCCCGCCGAAGTCGAGTGGAAGAGACAAACTACCAGTTTGGTTTATACATTCAGCAAAATGCAAAGACTACAGTCGACTGCCAGCAGTCCACCATAGTCTCCACTAGTCCAAAACTTCAATCGACGCACCTAGTGGGTGTACAGACGCAAAGATTTTCGGAAAGAATCTTCAGATAGCCGACTAACCTGAACGTTGCTCTGGAGAGCCGAGCTGGCATCATAGGCGGCTTAGCTGGCATCCCGCACCATCTTCATCTTCTCCATCATAATGCCCGCCTGGCGTATGGCTTCCCTAGCAGCATTCACCTCGTCCTCTAGGACATGATGGGTCGCAAAAACTGAAGGCGGGTCGACAGGGGCCTGACCAGTCGAAGAAGAAGGCAAGGCACTCGACAGGGGCTCCGTGAAGGTAACAGAACCCCGATTGACGTCACCAGTGTCCTGAACGACTAGTTCCGCCCTCGCCGTCGACTGTAGCGCCTCACTTGCAGGAGCTCGCCTACTCTTCCTCGTCAAAGACCTCTCGGGCTCTTCATCATCATCAAGGAGGTCAATAATTTGGGAGCTGTGCAAAGTTCAAATTGCTAAAATCACGTCACCCAGTGATGCACGATGTAGTTGAATCGACCAAAGAAAGATAGTATGGCGGAAATCATACCTGGATTAGAAGTGACCGCATCCTCCATCACCTCATCATCATCCCTGTAAGCTGAGGTCCCGGAAGTGGCAGCGCTAACAATTCCAAAGTTCGTCTAGTTAAAACAAGAAAAACAAACAGCGCGAAGCGTTGAGTGAATACAAGGAGAGACACTCACGCGGAGGCAACAGGGATATCGATCTTGATCTTTGGCAGTGCCGTCCGAGTCTTCGGCTCTGCAACTTTGGGGTGTTTTGGCGCCTTCTCAGTCGGGGTTGGTGAAGAGACCCGAGGACGCTTCGAAGACTGGCCAGCCTGAGCAGTTGCCTTGTCGCGGGCACTCGGCCGTTCTTGGTCAAGCTTGGATCGTCTCTCTATGCGAGGAGGCGACTCGACTTCTTCCCCATCACTTGAGTCGTCACTTCCACCATCCCCTTCACCATCAGAAGTCCACTCGCCACTTTCGCCACCACTCGCCTCGCCTTCCAGAGCTTGCTCTTGCTCCTCGTTGGGCATCGAATACATTTCAGTAATGGCCTGAAAGAAAGTAGGGAGAACAAAGTCAGTCGACGCAATACAGACAGCTGCGCGAGTGAATTTGGATTATAAGCAAAAACTTAGAATCAGACCTGCTCTGGTGCACGCGACTGGTCGAATGGGAGATCTCTCCTGGCTCCTCTGGGATTGTCCTTGTTCCCAGTAATGCTCGACAGCCACTTCTCCAGCGTGTCATCATCGACCTCCTCCAGGTAGATCCGAGTGGAGTCTTCTAGACCCGAATACATCCACATCGGGTGGTCTCGGGCTTGGAGAGGCTAGATGCGCCGCTGAAGGAAGACCTCCAAGAGATCCATACCAGTAACCCCGTCACGAATGAGCTGGACCACTCGGTTGACCAACACCTTCACGTGCGCCTTCTCCTCTGGGAGCACCTTCAAAGGGGAGGGTTTTTTCCACTCGGTCCATGGTGAAGGGAGGGAGGCCAGTCGATTGCCCTGGCGTCAACTGGTCTTTGCAGTAGAACCAGGTCGACTGCCATCCGCGAACTGAATCGGGAAGAATCATGGCCGGAAAGGAGCTTTTTCCCCTCGTCTGGATGCCAAGACCCCCACACATCTGGATCACTTGGGTCCTCTCGTCACTCGGATTAGCCTTTTTCACTGTCTGGGAGCGACAAGTGAAAATATGCTTGAAAAGACCCCAGTGAGGTCGACAACCCAAGAAGTTCTCACACAAGGAAATGAACGCGGAAAGATAAACGATTGAGTTGGGGGTAAAATGGTGGAGTTGAGCCCCAAAGAAGTTCAGGAACCCTCAGAAGAAAGGATGAGGAGGCAAGGAAAACCCACGGTCGACGTGGGTGGCAAGAAGAACGCGCTCACCCTCCCGGGGTTGCGGCTCGGATTCCTTCCCCGGAAGCCGCGCCGAGTCGTAGGGGATCAGCCCTCCCTCGGCCAGGTCGTCGAGGTCTTCTTGGGAGATCCTCGAGTGGATCCAGTCACCCTAGATCCAACCCTTCGGCAGGCCAGTCCGCGAGGAAGATCTGCCCCGGCTCGTCGCCTTCCCCTTTGACCTCGCCGTCGCCTTCTTTGCCCGCTCCGGAGCCGCTGTCTTCTCCTTCACCATTGTCGCCGACGAGACGCGTGTGGCGGCGCTGGAGCGAGAGCAAGCGCAGAGAAGAGGCGTGAGGAGGAGAAGAGATAATGGGGCGCACTGTTCGGGAGACTCCGGTCCAACGCCTTATATGAGGCCGCTTCCGAGTGGCTGACAGGTAGGCCCATATGGCTCTGTCAAAACCCGTAACGACCGCACGAGCGATACGTGGCGAAAAAGGTGGCACGAGGATCGAGGCGGCTCCGCTCTATCTCATCCGATTACTGCGGCCTCCCCCGTCCCGCGCGCTTCCCAAAATTCGGATCCCACTAAATCCGCGGGCAGCAAATAACTTGTTAGACCAAAGATCTCCTCCGCACCGTCACTCGGAGCCTTACAAGTAAAGAAACTCACTCGGCGAAGAATTAAGAATGGATCAAGGCGACTGAAAAGGGAGTTGTTGTCATCACTCAGGTCCGTTCATCCCAAACAAGATATGCTCACGGCATAGAAAATGAGTCGGAGAAGTCCTCAACTCCTCCCCCACTCAAACCTCGATCCATTCGGGGGCTAATGATGAAGCTATGTACCTAGGGTAGGGTCACGGACCTGTCCTAACTACCCTACCCAAGGACACCTCTAGAATAAATCACCTTTCAATCGACTTGGAGGTGTTCCACTCGACAGACTTGAAGACATTCGACCAAGAAGAAATTACTCGACCAAGATCCAACCACTCGACGGCCAGGAGACCTAAAGTCACTCCGCATGCTAACGGTCGGTCATTAAGTAGCTTTTATGGTCATCATAGCACTTTATTACTAGCGTTATCAGTAATGCCCTACCTTAATGTACATTGAACCCTTCGTAACGTGGGCTGGCCGGGGTCCTGGCGCACTCTATATAAGCCACCCCCTCCTCCGAGACAAGGGTTCGCACCTCTGTAACTCATACTCACATAATCCAGTCGACCGCCTCCGGGCTCCGAGACGTAGGGCTTTTACTTCTTCCGAGAAGGGCCTGAACTCGTAAACCTTGCGTCCTTACAACCTCTCCATAGCTAAGACCTCGCCTCTCCATACTTACCCCCCTACATCACTGTCAGAGTTAGAACCACGACAACTCCTACTTTAGATCCATATTGAGAGATTCGGTTGTGGATCTTTTTATCCAAATTTTCAATTGACTCTACGGTAGCAACCTTATTTTCAATAATTTCAAGCCTTTGCATTACATGCTCCAAAGTTAATACAGTTCCATTAACCAAAAGAGGTGGTGAGTCAAATAAATCTATCATAGCATTATAAGAGTCAAAAGTGTGGCTACCCAAGAAATTCCCTCCGGTAATGGTATCAAGGACATATATGTACCAAGGAGCAACACCTACATAAAAATTGCGAAGAAGAATGGAAGTAGATTGCTTCCTGGTAGATCTATTTTGAGCATTGCAAATTCTATACCAAGCGTCTTTTAAATTTTCTCCCTCCCTTCGTTTAAAGTTTAGAACTTCATTCTCGGGAGACAACGGAGAAGATAGAGGACTCACCATAACGACAAGAAAACGGAAAAGAGGCAAATAGAGAAAGAGAGGGAGGATAGAGAGAGAGGGCGAATAAAACGGCAAGGGTGAAGTGGGGGAGAGGAAAACAAGAGGCAAATGGCAAATAATGTAATGCGGGAGATAGGGATTGTGATGGGTACTTGGTATATTGAGTTTTGCGTAGACTCCCCGGCAACGGCGCCAGAAATCCTTCTTGCTACCTCTTGAGCACTGCGTTGGTTTTTCCCCGAAGAGGAAGGGATGATGCAGCAGAGTAGCGTAAGTATTTCCCTCAGTTTTTGAGAACCAAGGTATCAATCCAGTAGGAGGCTATGCGCGAGTCCCTCGTACCTGCACAAAACAAATAAATCCTCGCAACCAACGCGATAAGGGGTTGTCAATCCCTACATGGCCACTTACGAGAGTGAGATCTGATAGATATGATAAGATAATAGTTTTGGTATTTTTATGATAAAGATGCAAAGTAAAATAAAAGCAAGGTAAATACCAAAGTATTAGAAGATTAATACGATGAAGATAGACCCGGGGGCCATAGGTTTCACTAGTGGCTTCTCTCAAGAGCATAAGTATTCTACGGTGGGTGAACGAATTACTGTTGAGCAATTGACAGAATTGAGCATAGTTATGAGAATATCTAGGCATGATCATGTATATAGGCATCACGTCCGAGACAAGTAGACCGACTCCTGCCTGCATCTACTACTATTACTTCACTCATCGACCGCTATCCAGCATGCATCTAGAGTATTAAGTTAATGAAACCAGAGTAATGCCTTAAGCAAGATGACATGATGTAGAGGGATAAACTCATGCAATATGATGAAAACCCCATCTTGTTATCCTCGATGGCAACAATACCATACGTGCCTTGTTGCCCCTACTGTCACTGGGAAAGGACACCGCAAGATTGAACCCAAAGCTAAGCACTTCTCCCAATGCAAGAAAGATCAATCTAGTAGGCCAAACCAAACTGATAATTCGAAGAGACTTGCAAAGATAACCAATCATACATAAAAGAATTAAGAGAAGATTCAAATATTGTTCATAGATAGACTTGATCATAAACCCACAATTCATCGGTCTCAACAAACACACTGCAAAAAGAAGATTACATCGAATAGTTCTCCACAAGAGAGGGGGAGAACATTGTATTGAGGTCCAAAAAGAGAGAAGAAGCCATCTAGCTAATAACTATGGACCCATAGGTCTGAGGTAAACTACTCACACTTCATCGGAGGGGCTATGGTGATGATGTAGAAGCCCTCCGTGATCGATGCCCCTTCCGGAGGAGCTCCGGAACAGGCCCCAAGATGAGATCTCATGGATACAGAAAGTTGCGGCGATGGAATTGGGGTTTTGGCTCCGTATTTGATCGTTTGGGGTATGTAGGTATATATAGGAGGAAGGAGTACGTCGGTGGAGCAACAGGGGGCCCACGAGGGTGGAGGGCGCGCCTGGGGGGGTAGGCGCGCCCCCTACCTTGTGGCCTCCTCTTTTGTTTCTTGACGTAGGGTCCAAGTCCTCTGGATCATGTTCGGTGAGAAAATCACGTTCCCGAAGGTTTCATTCTGTTTGGACTCCGTTTGATATTACTTTTCTTCGAAACCCTAAAATAGGCAAAAAAACAACAACAATTCTAGGCTAGGCCTCCGGTTAATAGGTTAGTCCCAAAAATAATATAGAAGTGGATAATAAAGCCCAATAATGTCCAAAACAGTAGATAATATAGCATGGAGCAATCAAAAATTATAGATACATTGGAGACGTATCATCCAGCTGCCCATATCATTCCATGTGGATATTTCACTACTTCTTTGCCCCGCACATACCTCTACTGGCTTCTACGTACTATATTTCTGATGAGTTTATGTCTCATCAACTAGTCCCAGTAATCTTATTCTAATCATGCTTCTTCAATTTCTTTACCATAGGGATGCTCATCTCGATTTTGGTGAAACTGCACAAAATGATCCGATGGTCAAAGGGTTGCAAACTTCATTTCTTAGGAAGCGCCGATGTTGCCAGCAAATTAAAGCCTGGTTTGGGTTTACAGTTCAAGGGCTAGGGACTGCATGGATCGTTTTTTCTTTAGATGTCTCTGTTTCAATGGCTAGGGACTGCATGAGTAGTAGTAGTACTGTACACCTTACGCCCGCTCCCTCGCCCACGCGCACGGTGGCTCGCAGGTCGAGGAGAAAATTTTACTACTCCCTCCGTTTACTCCTCGTCTCTACTACCTTGGTTAGAGATATTATCATATTGTTTGGAATATATATGTCCTTTAGTAGATTTCAATATGAACTACGAGTACATACTCCAAACAATGATGTATATAGACGTATTTTAGAGTGTAGATTCACTCATTTTGCTCCGTGTGTAGCATAAAGTTGAGACACTTATTTTGGAACAGAGGGAGTACATATTTGCTATGATCTGTCAATAATTGAGATGCAATAGCATGCATGTTAGTCTCCTTTGTATTTGATGAAATGTTGCAACGGGCAACCTTGGACGCAAGATACATGTAACAGAAGCTGGAAACTTCATAGCATTGTACTATCTCACTGCTAAATTATAGTACGTACTATACAAGTACTTCCTCCGTTCCTAAATATAAGTCTTTGTAGAGATTTCACCATGAACCACACACGGATGTATATAGATGCATTTTAAGTGTAGATTCATTCATTTTGTTCCATATGTAGTCCACCTAGTGGAATCTCTACAAAGACATATATTTAGGAACGGAGGGAGTACTATGTAAAGAGTTAGGTGTCGCACGGTGTCCAAAAAATATGGTGATAGTGTGAGGTGGGCCATGTAATCACTGAGCCTGCATGTTTTCACTGCTCTTGCACTCCTCCGCTATAAGAATGGAGAAAATTGTAATCTAGTAGTACCTCCTTTCGCCTAAAGTGTGGGACATCCAACAGTCCTACCACCTCAGTAATAATGACCAATGAGCATCAAATCACATAGACCCAGCAGTAAGTTGGACGGACGAAGCAACCATCACTCTTGAATCCGCTTCTCCCTTCAACGCAGGCGCCAGTGAGAGGTCGCGTCCGCTCTGCCCAGGCATGAATGCGGCATTGACCGTTTCGGTCGGGAAGCACGTGCGGGCGATGGAGGGGCTTTGGGTGGTCCAGGCTGGTCAGGAGCGGGCATGGCAGCTGTCCGCCTGTCCCTACCAGACGCCCGGAAACGAGAGGATGCATCGACTCTGGCGGCTAAAATCGTACACTACACACCATTTGTCTATAGGAATAGGTCGATTTGTCGCTCTCTCTAACACACGCATGCTGTTAAACACACACACGCACACGCACACACAGGTTCGTAGAATAGGAAAATCGTGCGAGTGCGAAGCCACAGGAAGTGAGATACAAATGGAGTACGTACAAGAAGAGAAGAGGTGACGAATATTCCGTCAAACCTGGACTGAGGAGTAGTACTCCCTCCGTCTAGGTGTTAAGTCATCCTACGGAAATCAGATATTCCCAAAATGTTTAGGCGTCGTCCATTAACTTCGCATCTCAATCCCCTCCTGGCCTCGTTGCTAGCGAGCGTTGTTACTTAGGGAGCGTTTGGATCCTTAGCAAGAACAGCTTATAGCATAGCCGGGAAAGGTTAGGCATTTGTAACTGTTAAAATATGTTAGCTTTTGTGGGCCAGCTAGCTTGGGTGGGCTAGAAAAACCTTGCTAGCTCAGGAGAGCTAGATTGTCTCGCTTCCGATGGCAAACTTCGCGTAGTAGTAACATAGACTAGTAACATATGCCTATTGTACTAGTCCAAGTTACTCACCACTATGACCAGCTTAAGCAATGTAACAAAACGCTCCTTACTCTGCCTTGTTATCTCCCCCGGAAACCCAATGCATTGAGCACAACTACGCATTGATCAGTTAAGAAATCAAAGTTGGTTTGCATGCGAGTTAATACATGGCCCTGCATGGTAGCTAAAACGGCATCTCTTAGTTGTTTGGATTAATTGTTGCATTTAGAGATAGAAATCAGGGCTTTGATTGGAGGAATGACCGGTCAAGTTTCTCCTTCTCCTCCAATCTGCTTGCATCTTGGTCCCGCTGCACCTTCTAACATGACTTATTACAACTAGATGGAGGGAGTCGTACGAGATACGGTGGCACACTGACTTAGGTCGAATACAAGTGCCCAAAATTGTGTGCATGTTATCATAAGGATTCACTTAAAATAGTATGTGAGCGAACAAAGGCATCAATTGGACAGTGTTCCCGAGCAGTAGCGAGATGTGTGAGGTAAGATACACCGCTGGCGCTTTTAATTTTTCTTATTAATTTGTTTGTTTCACCCTCTGACTGGTGGGACCCAACGTACTACGTGGAGAGAGGTAAGGTGACTAAGGCTGCATTATTTCTGCACCATTGTGGATAGTCTTACCACCAAAGCCACATGACACGATTATGATTTAAATCCCAATGACCCCCACACACAAAAAAAACACGGCATGCTTGTCACACGAATGCAGGAATGTATAAAAGGTTATTTTTATCTCGTTGAACATAATGGGAGGGTTGTGTAGCTGATTAGCCTGTTCGCTCATCAAACTTGAGGTCTCGGGTTCGATAACTACACTTGAGCATAATTCGTGCCAGGAGGATTCTTTTACTGGTCAAAATGGATGGATACGAAGCTATACGATCTCGTAGTGACCGTATAATCACCTCATCACGTATAAGCTGCAGCTTCAGCGCTTGTTTTCTAGGGTTTGCATTCTTCACACTCTCTCCAGTATATATATACACGCTGGAGCCTCAGCGCTTGTAGTTGCTCTCTTCACACTCTCTCACCCTCTCCAGATCTAAACAATACTTTGTTGGCCTCTCTCTCTCCCCTCACTGCTGGTCTGCTTATAGTTGCTCTCTTCACACTCTCTCACCCTCTCCAGATCTAAACAAGACTTCGTTGGCCTCTCTCTCTCCCCTCACTGCTGGTCAAAGAGCCGGCGGGATCCGTTCGCCGGGAAGGGAAGGAGGCTTAACATTGTCGCTGTCGGCGAGGGAGGAGGGAATCCACTACCGGCGCAGCTGTTCACTTTCACCCAGCAGCGGCGCGGGAGGGCCTCTGACCCCTTCTTCTTCGCCGCCGTACATAGTGTGGGTCGAACGGCCTCCGGTCGCCCACCTAACCACACCCAAAGAACCTTAAGGTATAATTTACTTATTCCACATGCATTGCTCTAGCTACATTTGGGCCTTTTTCGCTTCTGCACTCGAATCTAGGTGTTGGATCAAACAGGAAAGTAGTGGGGAAAGTTGTATACCATGAATCTAGGACGTGGTTCAAAGAGGAAAGGAATGGGGGAAAGTAGTGGGAAAAGTTGTATAGCATGAATCTAGGATGTGGTTCAAAAAGGAAAGGAAGGGGGAAAGTTGTATCACATGAATCTAAGATGTGGTTCAAAGAGGACAGGAATGGGGGAAAGTAGTGGGCAAAGTTGTATAGCATAAATCTAGGACGTGGTTCACAGAGGAAAGGAAGTGGGGAAAGTACTAGTACAGACTGACTATCCAGCACCTACGTTGGTCGAAAAGGGAAAACAATGACAAATGCAGTACGCACATCTGTAATGAACTGATCTTTTGTTTTGGGGGACAAGGCTGTAGAGTTTGAGCAGGACTAGATTTGCTGCGCTCACATAGGAAAAGGTGTCTAAAGATAACAAAACTGGGACAGACTGTGCATCACCCCAGTACATCAGCAGATGCACATGGTGCTGGTGCGTCCCTATCCCGTGCAACTCTTTAGCTGTTGTTAATCTAAGGCCCTGTTTGGTTAAAAACTCCCTAGTCCCTACCTGCTTGGTTCCAGGGACTAAACATGGACTAGAGGTTATTAAATGACATGCTAAAAGACCATGTTACCCCTAGTAATGAACTAATAGAGACAAGGTGTGATGCGTGGCAGGGGCAACTGTTGGAAAAAGTCCCAAAAAGACTCTCCCTCGGGGTCTTCTTTCTTTAGTCCCAAATGCCCACTTTTAGTCCCTAAAAGTCCCTCCTATTTGGTTTAGATGGGACTGACACGGAGTTTTTTTAGTCCCTCCACCAAAATGTCCCTGTAAACAAGCACCCTCTAATAATGCCGCTGGAAAATTGATGCAATGCCACGGTTAAAAGCAAATTACATGTTTAACGAATTTTATTGTTAATATAATCTCTCTGTTAATATTAATCAATGCCACTATTTGAGAAATGCTACTGTCTTGCTTTTTTCCCATTTAGGTAAGGTAGATGCTTCTTTTTGTTGGCTTCTGTGTCATCCACCGTTATTGACCACTAGTTGTTTCCTTTGCACCTCTGTGTAAACAGGGTTATCTACTTCACCTTGTTGCCATTTGTGACCTTTTGTTGCACTGCACAAAACACTTCTGTTTTAAGAGTGTTTTGTGCAGTTCAACCAAAATGTCACACAGACAACGTTGGTTTATTGCTTGATCATAGTGGAACTGCACAAGAGGAGATCTTACTTCCTATCCGTGTTAGTAAATTTGGTTCACATCTTCTTCTTGTGAGTTGTTTGAATTCCGCGTCATCAGAGGTCAGTACTAGCCTTATTTCACATGATTTTGTAGTGTGCTTTCATATGTTGTGCTACTTGTACAGTAATGTTGCTTGATTTTAGTGAACTGCACAAATGGAGACAAGACTACCAATCTGTATGTGCACCGCAATATCCCATTGAGGTAAGATAAGGATATTTCACAACTGTTGGCCTGTATTTTGCCACTTTCATCAGAAAATTAATGTCATTGTTTAGTGTTATACTTGTGCAACCTAATTGACATGCCAAATCTTACATTGAAGGCGAAGCTTGTCTGTTATTGAACCAAGTGATGAAGGGGAAGAACAAGCGGAAGAAAAACAAAAATCAACTCCTGGTGCTGTAATGAAGCACTAGAACTGTGATGACACAAGTAATGATATAGTTTTGCATCTTAATTTATTGCTATGACTAGAACGATCAATTGTTTTGCCACTGATTTGATGCCACTCTTAATGTAATACGTAATTATCTCTACTTGTGCAAACAAGGATCTTCTTTGAAGATACCATATATTTTAGTGGAATTGCACAAGAATATGTTGGAAACATTAATCTAATCGAGGAGTATATTGTAAGCATGGCCACCACGGTAGATAGCAACAGATGGTTCCGGAGAAGTGCTTCATCTGTATGCTCTACACAATAAGCCTCCTGACAAAGGTTGGTACTCACCCACTGATTTCATCCATATGATTGAGCTTTGTCATCTCTATTGCTGTTGTGCTACTGTTTAGATACTGTCATCAAAAAGTGGTATTGTCCTTGAGAAGTGCTTCATTTGTGATGTTTTAAATATTTCCTTTCCTTTTTTCGAGCAAACAGGGATGCTAGCATTTAGTTATCCTCTTGTCTTTGCACAACAGGATAATCCTCCTCTGAAGAAGAATATGGAGTACGTGAAGTGACTAGTTTTGATTATGCCAGGATGAAGAAGCCTTGTCTATCTTCTCATCAAAAGGAGCAGTTGAAGGATGGTTACATTACCCCCCCCCCCCCACAAGACCAAACTAACTTCAGCTCAAAAGGACTGACAAATCTCCATTTTCTTGCTATGATGCACGAGTACAATGTTGTTCTAGGATTCTTTCTGGTGAGTTCCATTTTTCTAAAAGTGTGCTCTACATGGACCATGTCGGTGTCTGTTTAAACTGTCAATTCATAGTACAGTTTGCTTTATACTAATCACTTTTTTTGTATTTGTGCAAACAGGGTGCTCAGCTTGATTTCAACGGGAACTGCACAAAATGTTCATGAATACATCGAATCATTCATTTCCACCACAAGAAAGGAGGTGTCGATAAGTTCAAGGTGTTGCAACATATAAGGGCGAAATCATACAAGCTACGCGCGAATTTGGTTGATTTTGGTGGAACTACACAAAAAGAACAGCTGATTTATTTAGCACGAGGTGCCATGTCAATGTCCGAACTGATGGCAAACCCTGCCCATTCCACAATCATAGGCATTTGATATTTTGGAATGGGAAAACCTTGTCAAGTTTTGCTCATTGATTTTAGCAAGAAGACATGCATTTGATATTTTCGAATGGGACGCCCTTTGCTATCAGCAGCGTCGATCCATTTTTTTCTTTATTCTTTAGTTGTGAAGTAAATATTGGCTCTGACATGTGAATCGCTGAGATGCATAATCATCAATTGTTTTGAATGTTCTCTATGAATTGCCAGCCTTTGTGTTTGATTGCAATGTACAGGAACACTAAAAAGCTGCTCAAATTCTTTGTACTCCTTTTGTTCCTTTTTACTTTGCACATTGTGAAAGTGCATACTTTTTTCTATAAGATTGGTCAATGTAGAGACACTTTGACTGCAGACAAAACTTGTATGCAGACTAGAAAGGACCGGAGGGAGTACATGTGAAACTACTGCAAACGAGGTGATCACCCTGGGAATAATGCTAGTACGTATTATTCTACATATTCATCCAATGCCAATGATACAAGAATTCAAACTAATCGAAATAGATTCATTCATACATGGTCGGATTTCATATAAACATGCCGGATTTCATTACATTTCATACATTCTTCAACTAAAAAGGGGTGTGCTGGAGGTATAATTAATTAACCAAAGCTACCCACCTCTGTCCTGCTGAGCCGAACAGAAACTTTAGTGACTTAACTGCAAGTGCAGTTGCATAACAGACATGTGACCTAGCTGCCTGTTGGGCCCATGTGTCAGTCAGCCAACTGCACCAGTAGTAAAGTAGACTCCATGTCGCCGCCAAGAAGCTAACCGGCCGTCAGTGGTGAACCCTCCTAGCTTGGCTTCAACCGAGGGTAGCAGCGGTGGCCTTACTTGGACCCGAGCGGCGGCGACCTACCGTGTTCTACTCTTCCTTGTTTTCTGTGTGGCGCGGCCTCGCTGGCAGCGGGGCGGGGCCTCAGCGGAGCCGGCGATGTCCTTTGTCTCGTTGCCAGCGGGCGGTGCCTCGGCGGATGATACGTCTCCAACGTATCTATAATTTTTGATTGCTCCATGCTATATTATCTACTGTTTTGGACATTATTGGGCTTTATTATCCACTTCTATATTGTTTTTGGGACTAACCTATTAACCGGAGGCCCAGCCCAGAATTGTTGTTTTTGCCTGTTTTTGGGTTTCGAAGAAAAGGAATATCAAACAGAGTCCAAACGGAATGAAATCTTCAGGAACGTGATTTTCTCAACGAACAAGACCCAGGAGACTTGGACCCTACGTCAAGACATAAAAGAGGAGGCCACGAGGTAGGGGGC
>NC_041380.1:420397174-420425501 GCF_002162155.2 Triticum dicoccoides
CCTCCACCCTCGTGGGCCCCCTATTGCTCCACCGACGTACTCCTTCCTCCTATATATACCTACGTACCCCCAAACGATCAGAGACGGAGCCAAAAAACCTAATTCCACCGCCGCAACTTTTTGTATCCATGAGATCCTATCTTGGGGCCTGTTCCGGAGCTTCGCCAGAGGGGGCATCAATCACGGAGGGCTTCTACATCAACACCACAGCCCCTCCGATGAAGTGTGAGTAGTTTACCTCAGACCTACGGGTCCATAGTTATTAGCTAGATGGCTTCTTCTCTCTTTTTGGATCTCAATACAATGTTCTCCCCATCTCTTGTGGAGAACTATTCGATGTAATCTTCTTTTTGCAGTGTGTTTGTTGAGACCGATGAATTGTGGGTTTATAATCAAGTCTATCTATGAACAATATTTGAATCTTCTCTGAATTCTTTTATGTATGATTGGTTATCTTTGCAAGTCTCTTCGAATTAACAGTTTGGTTTGGCCTACTAGATTGATATTTCTTGCAATGGGAGAAGTGCTTAGCTGTGGGTTCAATCTTGCGGTGTCCTTTCCCAGTGACAGTAGGGGCAGCAAGGCACGTATTTTATTGTTGCCATCGAGGATAACAAGATGGGGTTTTCATCATATTGCATGAGTTTATCCCTCTACATCATGTCATCTTGCTTAAGGCGTTACTCTGTTTTTAACTTAATACTCTAGATGCATGCTGGATAGCGGTCGATGAGTGGAGTAATAGTAGTAGATGCAGGCAGAAGTTGGTCTACTTGTCTCGGACGTGATGCCTATATACATGATCATACCTAGATATTCTCATAACTATGCTCAATTCTGTCAATTGCTCAACAGTAATTTGTTCACCCACCGTAGAATACTTATGCTCTCGAGAGAAGCCACTAGTGAAACCTATGCCCCCGGGTCTATCTTCATCATATTAATATCCTACTACTTAGTTATTTCCTTTGCTTTTTTACTTTTGCCTTTATTTTACTTTGCATCTTTATCACAAAAATACCAAAAATATTATCTTATCATATCTATCAGATCTCGCTCTCGTAAGTGGCCGTGTAGGGATTGAAAACCCCTATTCGCATTGGTTGCGAGGATTTATTTGTTTTGTGCAGGTACGACGGACTCGCGCGTAGCCTCCTACTGGATTGATACCTTGGTTCTCAAAAACTAAGGGAAATACTTACGCTACTTTGCTGCATTATCCCTTCCTCTTCGGGGAAAACCAACGCAGTGCTCAAGAGGTAGCAAGAAGGATTTCTGGCGCCGTTGCCGGGGAGGTCTATGCAAAAGTCAACATACCAAGTACCCATCACATACCATTATCTCCCGCATTACATTATTTGCCATTTGCCTCTCGTTTTCCTCTCCCCCGCTTCACCCTTGCCGTTTTATTTGCCCTCTCTCTCTCTATCCTCCCTCTCTTTCTCTATTTGCCTCTTTTTGCCCGCTTGCGTTTTGTTTGCTTGTGTGTTAGTTTGCTTGCTTGTCACAATGGCTCTACCTAAATTTGGTGATCTTCACCTTAAAAGATTAGAAGAGATCGAAAGCAATGTCAGGAGCTTTATGGTTATGCAATTTGAACATAATAGTTTCTTTAGAAACGAGCTTTAGGAACAAAAAAGTTTTATTTGTTTTATGAATAAAGAGCTTGATGATATGTCTAAAGAATTCGATGGTTTGGGATCCCAAATTGCTCGTCTTGAAAAGTTAACCGCTGAAATTTCGGATAAGCAAGCCACCTTAGTCAATAGGAGGGCCGCTGAATCGGATTTCTATGAAAATAAACATGAAGATCTAAAAGTTATTGATGTGTCCCCTATTAAATCTTTGTTTTGCAATATGAATCTTGATAATGATGGGACTGAATATGATCCACCTTTACCTAGAAGGCGTTCCAAGATTTCAGATTTTTTTATCTTAATGCTAAAATTGATAAAAGTGGGATTGAAGAAATTAAAACCCTAGATGTTGCTAAACCCACTATTATGGATTTCAAGGAATTTAACTATGAAAATTGCTCTTTGATTGATTGTATTTCCTTGTTGCAATCCGTGCTAAATTCTCCTCATGCTTATAGTCAAAATAAAGCGTTTACTAAACATATCGTTGATGCCTTGATGCAATCTTATGAAGAAAAACTTGAATTGGAAGTTTCTATCCCTAGAAAACTTTATGATGAGTGGGAAAAAACTATTAAAATTAAAATTAAAGATCATGAATGATATGCTTTATGTGATTTGGGTGCTAGTGTTTCCACGATTCCAAAGACTTTGTGTGATTTGTTAGGTTTCCGTGATTTTGATGATTGCTCTTTAAACTTGCACCTTGCGGATTCAACTATTAAGAAACCTATGGGAAGAATTAATGATGTTCTTATTATTGCAAATAGGAATTATGTGCCCGTAGATTTTATTGTTCTTGACATAGATTGCAATCCTTCATGTCCTATTATTCTTGGTAGACCTTTCCTTAGAACGATTGGTGCAATTATTGATATGAAGGAAGGAAATATTAGATTCCAATTTCCATTAAGGAAAGGAATGGAACACTTTCCTAGAAATAAAATCAAACTACCTTATGAATCTATTATGAGAGCCACTTATGGATTGCCTACCAAAGATGGCAATACCTAGATCTATCCTTGCTTGTTATGCCTAGCTAGGGGCATTAAACGATAGCGCTTGTTGGGAGGCAACCCAATTTTATTTTTATTCCTTGCTTTTTGTTCCTGTTTAGTAATAAATAATTTATCTAGCCTATGTTTTGGTTGTGTTTTTTGCATTTAATTAGTGTTTCTGCCAAGTAGAACTGTTTTGAAGACTTGGGGAAAGTCTTGTTAAACTTGCTTTAAAAAACAGAAACTTTAGCGCTCTCGAGAACTGCTGCCATTTTTATTTGGAAAGTTCTATTTAGTTAATTATTTTTGCAGATGATTAATAGTTAAATTCCTCACGTCCAGAAATTTATTTTAGAATTTTTGGTGCTCCAGATCTTGCGCTAGCTACAGATTACTACAGACTGTTCTGTTTTTGACAGATTCTGTTTTTCGTGTGTTGTTTGCTTATTTTGATGAATCTATGGCTAGTAAAATAGTTTATAAACCATAGAGAAGTTGGAATACAGTATTTATAACACCAATATAAATAAAGAATGAGTTCATTACAGTACTTTTAAGTGGTCTTTTGTTTTATTTTGCTAACAGAGCTCACGAGATTTTCTACTTTAAGTTTTGTGTTGTGAAGTTTTCAAGTTTTGGGTAAAGATTTGATGGATTATGGAACAAGGAGTGGCAAGAGCCTAAGCTTGGGGATGCCCATGGCACCCCCAAGATAATCTAAGGACACCTAAAAGCCAAAGCTTGGGGATGCCCCGGAAGGCATCCCCTCTTTCGTCCACTTCTATCGGTAACTTTATTTGGAGCTATATTTTTATTCGCCACATGATATGTGTTTTGCTTGGAGCGTCTTGTATGATTTGAGTCTTTACTTTTTAGTTTAACACAATCATCCTTGCTGTACACACCTTTTGAGAGAGCCATACATGATTTGGAATTTGTTAGAATACTCTATGTGCTCCACTTATATCTTTTGAGTTATATAGTTTTGCTCTAGTACTTCACTTATATCTTTTAGAGCACGGTGGTGGATTTATTTTATAGAAAGTATTGATCTCTCATGCTTCACTTAGACTATTTTGAGAGTCTTAAATAGCATGGTAATTTGCTTAAAATCCTAATATGCTAGGTATTCAAGATTAGTAAAATTTTCTTATGAGTGTTTTGAATACTAAGAGAAGTTTGATGCTTGATGATTGTTTTGAGATATGGAGGTAATAATATCAAAGTCGTGCTAGTTGAGTAGTTGTGAAATTGAGAAATGCTTGTGTTGAAGTTTGCAAGTCCCGTAGCATGCACGTGTGGTAAACATTATGTAACAAATTTGAAACATGAGGTGTTATTTGATTGTCCTCCTTATGAGTGGCGGTCGGGGACGAGCGATGGTCTTTTCCTACCAATCTATCCCCCTAGGAGCATGCACGTAGTGCCAAAGTTTTTGATGACTTGTAGATTTTTGCAATAAGTATGTGAGTTCTTTATGACTAATGTTGAGTCCATGGATTATATGCACTCTCACCCTTCCATCCTTGCTAGCCTCTTCGGTACCATGCATTGCCCTTTCTCACATTGAGAGTTGCCGCAAACTTCGCTGGTGCATCCAAACCCCATGATATGGTACCCTCTTTCACACATAAACCTCCTTATATCTTCCTCAAAACAGCCACCATACCTACCTATTATGGCATTTCCATAGCCATTCCGAGATATATTGCCATGCAACTTTCCACCATTCCGTTTATCATGACACATTCATCATTGTCATATTGCTTAGCATGATCATGTAGTTGACATAGTATTTGTGGCAAAGCCACCGTTCATAATTCTTTCATACATGTCACTCTTGGTCCATTGCTGTAGGATCGAAAGTATGTCTAGAGGGGGGTGATTAGACTACTTGACCAATTAAAAATCTATCCTTTTCCCAATTTTAGTCTTTGGCAGATTTTAGCTAACTTAGCACAAGTCAAGCAATCTTAACACAATTCAAGCAAGCATGCAAAGAGTCTATGAGCAGCGGAAAGTAAAGCATGCAACTTGCAAGAATGGAAAGGGAAGGGTTTGGAGAATTCAAACGCAATTGGATACACAGATGTTTTTGTCGTGGTTCCGATAGGTGGTGCTATCGTACATCCATGTTGATGGAGACTTCAACCCACGAAGGGTAACGGTTGCGCGAGTCCACGGAGGGCTCCACCCACGAAGGGACCATGAAGAAGCAACCTTGTCTATCCCATCATGTCCATCGCCAACCAAGGACTTGCCTCACTAGCGGTAGATCTTCATGAAGTAGGCGATCTCCTTGCCCTTACAACCTTGGTTTAACTCCACAATCTTGTCGGAGGCTCCCAAGTGACACCTAGCCTATCTAGGAGACACCACTCTCCAAGAAGTAACAAATGGTGTGTTGATGATGAACTCCTTGCTCTTGTGCTTCAAATGATAGTCTCCCCAACACTGAACTCTCTCTCACAGGATATGGATTTGGTGGAAAGAAGATTTGAGTGGAAAGCAACTTGGGGAAGGCTAGAGATCAAGATTCATATGGTGGGAATGGAATATCTTGGCCTCAACACATGAGTAGGTGGTTCTCTCTCAGAAAATGTGTATTGGAAGTGTAGGTATGTTCTGATGGCTCTCTCCACGAATGAAGAGTGGGTGGAGGGGTATATATAGCCTCCACACAAAAACTAACCGTTGCACACAATTTACCAATCTCGGTGAGACCGAATTGAGAAACTCGGTCGGACCGATTTAGCAAACCTAGTGACCATTAGGATTTTCGGTGGGACTGAGATGCAACTCGGTAGGACCGATATGGTTAGGGTTAGGGCATAACGTAATCTCGGTGTGACCGATTACACAAACTCGGTGGGACTGATTTTGGTAATAAGCTAACCCCAGAGTTGGTCAGGTAAACTCGGTGGGACCGATTTGCTCATTTCGGTGGGACCGAAATGTTACAAAAGGGAAATAGAGAGTTTACATTGCAATCTCGTGGGACCAATTGATCATCTCGGTAGGATCGAAATGTTACAAAGGGAAACAGAGAGATTACAACCCCATCTCGGTGTGACCGAGATCCCTACCGGTGAGACCGATTTGCCTAGGGTTTGTGGCAGTGGCTGTGACATCTGAACTCAGTGGCACCGGATAGAAAGAATCGGTGGGGCCGAGTTTGACTTTTGGTTTAGGTCATATGTGGATGTGGGAAGGTAGTTGAGGGTTTTTGAGCATATCACTAAGCACTATGAAGCAAGAACCTCATCAAGCAACACCTCATCCCTCCTTGATAGTATTGGCTTTTCCTATAGACTCAATGTGATCTTGGATCACTAAAATATAAAATGTAGAGTCTTGAGCTTTGAGCTTGAGCCAATCTTTTTGTCCTTAGTATTTTGAGGGGTCCACTTTCCTCATCCATGCCATGCCATTCATTGAGCTTTTCCTGAAATATTAATCTTGGAATAATGTTAGCTCAATGAGCTATATGTTGTTAGGAATTACCAAAACCACCTAGGGATAGTTGCACTTTCAATCTCCCCCTTTTTGGTAATTGATGACAACATATAGATCAAAGCTTCGACGAATGATAATAAGAGTGAAAAAAATTGTCGCTTTGAGAAGTATGCGAAAAGCAAGAGCTCCCCCTAAATTTGTGCATAGTTTATGATTTACTTTGGACTGCAAATGCACAGAGAGTTAGGCTCATGGGTTACTCTTCCATGTCACATACATCTTGGTGGAGCGCTCAAAATGATAATAATTAAATACATGCACTCATCACCAAGCAAAGTGAATGAACATATAGGGATAAAATGATAATGTCATCCCACAAGCATTAATGTAGCATATGATCAAACACACATGATCATCCAAGTATCACACAGACAGAAAGTATCTCAATCAAGCAAATAAAGTTCAACCACCAAAGCAAGAGAGAATAAAAAAGCAACACTCTCTCTCGAAGCCTATGATCTATACATTTTTATCCCCCTTTGGCAACAAGTTACCAAAAAGTTCATAGAAAATGCATAGCACTAAATCGTCTCTCAGGCTTGGTCTTCAGGTGGTGGTGTCCGGAGAACTCCAAGAACGAAGGCTTCAGTCGATGTAGAAGGAGCTGATGGAGTAGGTGCTGGAGCTTGTGGCACTGAAGCTATAGCTGGTGCAGATGAAGTGGCTCTGGTGTCTGTTACTGGCACTGCAGTTGACCTCTGAGCTCTAGGCACTCTGGCAAATGCATCAGTGGTTGTCTTGCCCTTCCTCTCCTGCATATCATCCTGAAGTTGCTCCACAACAGACTGGATCTCAGTTATCTTCACATCCATGTCATAGAACTTCTGCTCCATGATCCTTTCCAAGCTCTCCTGGTTTTGAGCCAGGGTGGCCAGCCCTTTCTCAATCCTTAGAGTAGATGCAATCAAGTAGCCGAGCTGATCTTGCTTGCTCTTCAGAAGATACTGAGATGCCTCTTCCATGGTTGGCATCTTTGCAGCTTTCTCAGCCTTTGCCTTCTCCCTCTTTGCTTGAACGTGCACAGAAGATGGTTCATCCTCATTCATAACCACTTGGTTGTCCTCAAAATCTGGATAGATAGGCATGTGCTCCTTGTCCAACAAGTATATGCCAGTGCCCATCTTGGAGTTAATCAACTCCTGGATCTCTGGTGCATACCCACACCTTCTCTTTTGGTCAGCAGCTGTCCTCTTGATAGTTTCAACTATAAGACTCATGACCTTGAACTTTTGTGGCACATCAAATATATGTAGCAGATTGATGGAGTGGCCTTTGATCATTCTGTGATCACCAGACTTGGGCAGAAGAGTGTGCCTGAGGATCCAACTGATAGTAGGCAGTCCTGACAGCAGGTGTTTCACTGATCCAAATTGGTGAGTCTCAAGATCTGCATCAGGAATCTCCTTGTACATGCTAGCCATGGCGTTGTGATCCTTCTTATTCTTAGCATAGACATCCAAGTCATCTTCATTCTCCTCAGGAGCATTGATCAATTGAGCCCATTCTGCTACTATTGACTGGTATCTAGTGCCTTCAGACATCCAGACTATCTTGCCATCTGGGTAGAAGTGAGCTGTGGAGTAGAACTGCATGATAAGCTCATCATTCCACTTTGTGAGCTTCTGAGCCACAAACTCATCAACTCCACAAGCCTTGAAACTGTCATATACTCCTGGATAGTGTTCTTCATTCTCCTTGATGTACTCCTAGTTGACCCATCTCATGTCACATACTATTAGTTTCTTGTCAAGCAACATTGTCTCATAAAAATCCTATTGTTCTTTGGTATGGAACCTGTAGTCCACTGCAGTTCTCCTTCTGGTGGCATATGGATCTGACTCTCTCCATAGCCTCAATCCTGAGTCCTTCCTGATCTTCATGTTTTCTGCTATAGGATGAGCATCATTATCATCTGGAATTTTTGGCTTTAACTTCCTCAAAACATGTGTCTCATCATCTTCTTATTTAGCAACAGTTTTAGGCACTGGGGCCTTGTTTTTCTCAGCAGCTGGAATGTTCCTAGTACTCCTCTTTGGTGCAGTTTTGGGTTTTGGAGCAGCTGACTTGGGAGCTTCTTTGGGCTTAGATGAAGCAGCCCCTGATCTTATGGCATCTCCCATAAGTTTCTGTGTCTTAGGTGCTGGTACAGCATCTTCTTCCTCTTCCTCTTCAGAGTCTCTCATCATAGATGGCTTTCCAATTACTCTGGCCATGGTCTTCTTGACCCTCTCTTTCCTCTTCTTGCCATCTCCAGCTTCCTTGGGTTCAAGAGTGAGCTCCATTTTCTCACCTGTGGCAACTTTCCTAGTTTTAGACATTGGTTGTCTTCCTGCTTGCCTCTTGGTCTTCAGACCTGGCTTAGTTGCAGCAACAGTGCTATATTCCTTTTTAACCACTTTCTTCTTGGAAGTGGCCTCATCCTCAACTGCCACATAGTCTTCATCCTCAGATTCAGAAGTTTTCTTCTTTCTGGCCCTAGTGGCAGCTTTTGGCAAGTTGTTGGGTGTGCTCCTGCTTCCATCATTTGAGCGGCTAGAGGGACTAGTGCCCTGTAACATCCCAAATTTTCAATTTGGAATGTTATACATTATATCATCATTGCATATCATATTTTATTTTTTTGCATTTTTGGTTGATCCTAGAAATTCTACGCAACTCAATGACCCACGGAGAGAGTTGGGGATTTCATTATTTTCATATTTGAGTTTTCTCAAATTTTGACAATAGGATCATTTGATTTTAATTATTTTATCATCAATTATTTATATTTACAAAAATATGAGAGAGGGAATAAAATGACTTTCCCAAAATAAAGAAATGTTGAGGATTTAATAATAAAATCAAATAAGATTTTTTCGGAGTTTTTCGGTGTTTTATTTGAATTTAGGAAAAATGTGTGTTTTTCAAAATCGCATTTAGGCCCCAAATAAATGTTCACCTTGTGAGGCTTGATTTTAGAAGCCCGTGAAAATTTATTTCAGAATTTTTGGAGTCAGTTTAGTAAATTGAGAATCGCAAGAGGAAGTATGGACAAGGAAAGTACACTTCAGGAGCTCAGTAGAAGCCAAGTTTTACCCCTAGACCGGGAGGACATTTTCAGCATACCCATGGAGGAGGTAGCTTGCACAATCAAAATGACACCAGGAATGGAAATGGAAATGGAGGAAGCAATGGCCAGAATCGCACCAACCCATCAACCCCAGCCAAGAAGGACCTGAGCCAAGTCACTTGCTTTAAGTGTTCGAAGACCGGACATTATGCCAATGAATGCCCTGAGATACAAAATGGAAATGGCAATGGAAGCTCTAGGAAGAAGACGAACCCTTTTAATAGGGGACAGGTGAACCACGTTAGCGTGGAGGAGGTTGAAGCTCAGCCTGATGCAGTAATAGGTAAGTTTCTGGTTAAGTCATTTACTGCACTTGTTCTTTTTGATACTGGTGCATCGCATTCATGCATCTCAAGGGGATTTGTGGATAAGTATAACCTACCAACCCAAGCCCTTAGGTCACCCATGTTAGTAACCTCGCCTGGAGCAGAGTATGTGGCTAGTCTATGGTGTGATCGGTTACCATTAAGGATTGGTAACTATGTTTTTCCCTCAGACCTAATAGTATTGGAATCTCAAGGATTGGATGTGATATTAGGCATGGATTGGTTATCAAAGTATGAAGGAAATATTGAATGCGCTAGTAAGTCAATTTTGCTTACCACCCCAGAAGGGAGAAGGATCAAGTATGTATCCTGACATGTGCCGAAGAGGACTCAAGTAAATTGCTTAACAGGAGTTGTGCAGGAGGAAGTACCAGTGGTAAGGGATTTCCCTGAAGTATTTCCAGAGGAGTTGCCAGGCATACCACCGGATAGAGATATTGAGTTTTTGATTGAGCTATTGCCAGGCACCGGGCCAATATCAAAGAGACCATATAGGATGCCAGCAAAGGATTTGGTAGAAATTAAGAAGCAGATTAAGGAGTTACTGGATAAGGGATATATTCGCCCAAGTTTCTTCGCCTTGGGGGTCGCCAGTACTTCTAGTGGAGAAGAAGGATGGATCATTAAGGATGGTTGTTGATTATCGAGGATTGAAGGAAGTAACGATTAAGAACAAGTACCCACTACCAATGATCAATGATCTATTTGATCGATTGCAAGGAGCTAAGGTATTTTCCAAGATCGATCTGCGATCAGGATACCACTAGTTGAAGATTCGAGAACAGGATATTCCTAAGACAGCTTTTACCACCAGGTATGGGTTGTACGAGTATACCGTTATGTCATTTGGTCTGACTAATGCACCTGCCTATTTTATGAACATGATGAACAAAGTATTTATGGAGTTTTTGGATAAGTTCGTCGTAGTGTTCATTGATGATATACTGGTTTATTCGAAGAATGAAGAGGAGCATAAGGAGCATTTGCGTTTGGTACTTGGAAAGCTCAAAGAACATCAATTATATGCCAAGTTCAGCAAATGTGAGTTTTGGTTGAAGGAAGTAGGATTCCTCGAACACGTTATATCTGGAGAAGGTATAGCAGTAGATCCTACCAAAGTAGATACCGTGACCAAGTGGGAAGCACCAACTACAGTGGGAGAGATCCGAAGTTTTCTTGGACTCACAGGATACTACCGAAGATTCATTGAGAATTTCTCAAAGATTGTGAAGCCTATGACGGAGTTATTAAAGAAAGATACCAAGTTCATATGGACGGAGGAATGTGAGGCTAGTTTCCAGGAGTTGAAGAAACGTTTGGTTACCTCACCAGTGTTGATTTTGCCAGACCAGACCAAAGATTATGAGGTGTATTGCGACGCTTCACGTCGAGGACTTGGAGCAGTGCTTATGCAGGAAGGGAGAGTTGTTTCATATGCCTCAAGACAACTGAAGCCTCATGAGTTGAATTATGCCACGCATGATTTGGAGTTAGCAGCTGTAGTGCATGCTTTGAAAACATGGAGGCATTTCCTCATTGGAAACCATTGTGAGGTGTACATGGATCATAAGAGTTTGAAGTACATTTTCACACAGAAGGAGTTGAATCTCAGACAAAGGAGATGGTTGGAACTCATCAAGGATTATGATATGAGATTGCAATACCATCCCGGAAAGGCTAATGTAGTAGCTGACGCCTTAAGCCGTAAGAGCCATGTCAATACATTAATGACGGGAGAAATACCCAAGGAGTTAGCAGAAAATCTTCATGAACTATGTTTGGAAATAGTTCCGAGAGGCTATGTAGCAGCATTGGAGATTCAGTCAACCTTGATGGATAGAATCAGAGAAGCTCAGAAGACTGACAAAGAGATTGCCGCTATAAAGGAGAAACTGAGCAAAGGAAAAGCTAAAGGATTTCGTGAGGATGAGCACGACACCCTATGGTTTGAAGACCATGTTTATGTGCCCAATGACCCGGAGATCAGGAAGTTGATTCTGCAAGAGGCACAAGATTCACCATATTCGATTCACCTAGGAAAAACCAAGATGTATTTGGATTTGAAGGATATTTTCTGGTGGACCGGAATGAAGAAGGATATTGCAGAGTATGTAGTAGTTTGTGATGTATGTTAGAGAGTAAAGGTAGAGCATCAGAAGCCAGCAGGATTGTTACAACCATTGCTGATACCCGAATGGAAGTGGGATAAGTTAGGCATGGATTTTATCATGGGATTACCCAGGACTCGTTCAGGCTACGACTCAATTTGGGTTGTAGTTGATCGATTGACGAAAGTAGCTCATTTCATCCCAGTAAAGACCACTTACACCAGTGCTAAGTTGGCAAAGATATACATGACCAGGATCGTATGTTTGCATGGAGTTCCAAGGACTATCGTATCAGATAGAGGAACCCAGTTTACGTCAAAGTTCTGGAAGCAGTTGCATGAAACTTTGGGTACCAGGCTAGAATTCAGTACAGCTTTTCATCCACAGACAGATGGACAGACCGAGAGAGTCAATCAGATTTTGGAGGATATGCTGAGAGCTTGTGCGCTAGATTACAGATCTAGTTGGGACGACAATTTGCCATATGCAGAGTTCTCTTACAACAACAGTTACCAAACCAGTTTAAAGATGGCCCCTTTCGAAGCCTTGTATGGAAGGAGGTGCAGGACATCGTTGTCATGGGACGAAGTTGGAGACCGCCAGTTGTTTGGACCTGACTTGATTAAAGAGTCTGAACAGAAGGTGAAGTTGATTCGCGATAGGCTCAAGGTAGCCCAGTCCAAACAGAAGAGTTATGCAGATTCTAAACACAAGGAGACCGTTTACGAAGTCGGAGATAGAACTTATCTTCGAGTATCTCCACTTCGGGGAACAAAGCGTTTTGGAGTTAAAGGGAAGTTAGCGCCACGATTTGTAGGACCATATCGAGTTTTGGAGCGTATGGGAGAAGTGGCCTACAAATTGGAATTACCTGAAGGATTGTCAGGAGTTCATGATGTGTTCCACGTTTCCTAGTTGAAGAAGTGTCACGCGGAGATGGCTGACATACCGTTGAGAGACACGGTGCCTTTGGAAACTATTCAGTTGGATAACGACTTGACCTACGAGGAGAGACCCGTCAAGATTCTCGAGTTTGCCAATCGAGTCACTCGCAGCAAGGTTATCAAGTTTTGCAAAGTTCAGTGGAGCCACCACAAAGAGGATGAAGCCACCTGGGAACGAGAGGAAGAATTGCTCAAGGACCACCCTCACCTATTTCCTAGCCAACCCGAATCTCGAGGGCGAGATTCATCTTAAGGGGGGTAGGTTTGTAACATCCCAAATTTTCAATTTGGAATGTTATACATTAGATCATCATTGCATATCATATTTTATTTTTTTGCATTTTGGTTGATCCTAGAAATTCTATGCAACTCAATGACCCACGGAGAGAGTTGGGGATTTCGTTATTTTCATATTTGAGTTTTCTCAAATTTTGAGAATAGGATCATTTGATTTTAATTATTTTATCATCAATTATTCCTATTTACAAAAATATGAGAGAGGGAATAAAATGACTTTCCCAAAATAAAGAAATATTGAGGATTTAATAATAAAATCAAATAAGATTTTTTTCAGAGTTTTTCGGTGTTCTATTTGAATTTAGGAAAAATGTGCGTTTTTCAAAATTTCATTTAGGCCCCAAATAAATGTTCACCTTGTGAGGCTTGATTTTAGAAGCCGTGAAAATTTATTTCGAAATTTTTGGAGTCCGTTTAGTATTTCTTTTTATTTCTCTTCTGCGTGTAAAAAAACGCGCACCGACCTAGGGCTGTGTCCGACTAGGACTCCCGGCCCGTTAGGCTATATATAGCCGGGGGAGGCCTAGACGAAACCCTAGCCAGCCCCAAGCCGCCCCAGCCCCCGCCGCCGCCGCGCCGCCCCGCCGCCACACGCCGCCCGAGGTCCGCCGCCGCCTCGATTTCCGCGCCGATTTTTTTTTTCGAAAAATCGTTCGGTTTTTCCGTCGGTTTTTTTAGATTCGGTTTTTTAAATAGATCGGTTTTTCTGGTTTATTTAAATAGCGAGCGTTCGTATGTTCGTTCGTTCTAGCGAATGTTCGTCGTTTTTTTCTTTTTCTCGGATTAAATCCGCGATTTTTCTGATCGCGATTCCTGATCCGATTTTCGTTTTAGTATATCTTTTCGCTTGTTTATCGAAATCAGGCGATTCAAGCGCCTGGAGTTTCGTCTCGAAACCCTCCATCCGTTTAACCAACTTAAACAAGATTTTGCTACTGTAAAAATTGCCCTAGATCCAGATTTGTAGAACGAAGTTGTTTTCTTTCGCCGTTTGACTTTCGTTGTTTCGTTCGATTTGATTCTTTTTGCAAACCGGAGTTCTTAAGTTGAACCTTCTGGTTAGTTCTCTTATTTGAGTTTTACCCGTGCATTAGATGAGTACTTATTGTATGCTTGTTTGTTTGTCTGTGATAGAATACCCGGAGTACGCCGCTTGTTACTTCGAATCTCTAGGTTTCGCGGATCATCAGCAAGGCAAGTAACAGTTTGATCATACCTTTTCTACTACCCAGTTCTATTGCATTAGATCAAATCCTCACACACTGCATGATTAGGATTTAATTAAATTGTGGGATGGGAAGTAGTTGAGGTAGTACCTATTACCTGTTTACTTTCAAACCTTTGGGAGTTACTTCTGCGTTTGCTTATTATGCCATGCTATGCTAGTAGACGTGGATTGGGTGAGTGATATCCATGACAGATGTGAGTTTGTTAATTAATGGTTTATCTAAGGTGGCAACTTAAACACACATCTGGGTGGATTGAGGCACCTGGGTATTCCAGGACTTGCCTGTTTTCTTTCGGACCGCCACCCAGGCTCAAAGGGATCATGAGACTATTCATACTAGAAACTTCTGTGTGCAGCCACAAGCTATTATGGGCTCTAGCATAGTTGACTAAGTCGTGCGAACTCTTACAGTGGTAGACTAGCAGATGTAGGGGATGTAGGTGGTACGGTCTACCCGATCGTAAGGTGCTAGCGCTTCTGAAAGACTATGTCTCGGTCATCCGTCTTCTCAAACACCTTGTAGTGCGAGAAACCAAATGGAGGCGATCGAGTCTTGTGGGGAAAAGTGCGCAAACCTCTGCAGAGTGTAATAAACTAATCATGGTTAGCCGTGTCCCCGGTTATGGACATCTTGAGTATCTAGTACCTGGATTATCATGTGAATCTCAACATGTTACTCTAAATTAATTTTGTTGGGTTTTGTTTAATGATGATGTTTAATTGGGATTGAGGATGCTGTCAACCATTCTCAATGTTTAACAACTACCATGATAGTAATTAAATTTATTCCTTTGAAGTAGGGAAAAATTGGCTTTACGCAAAACTATAACCATAGAGCTTTCCACCAGCCAAATATGCATATAGTATAGCTGTTTCATTCCATTACCCTCTATGTGTTACATTGCCAGCATATTCCATGTGCTGACCCGTTTCGGGCTGCAACGTTAATGTTGCAGACTTTTCAGGCGACGATTAAGGAGTTTTTAGGTCGTGGTTCTATACTCAGTGATGCCGTTGGAGTTGATAGACTCACTTATCTTCCAAGCCTTCCGCTGTTATCGTTATTAGATGGCCTTACGCCATATTAATTGTAATAAGTTCTCTATTGAGACACTTGATGTAATAAGTGTGTGATTGCTACTCTGTTATAAATCCTCCGAGTACTGTGTGGTGTCAGCATTACTAATCCAAGGATGACACCGGAGCACAAAGATCAGACTGTTTGAGGTTTGGTCGCTACATGCCCTCACTCATGTGAACCTGCTCCTCTGACTTGTTCTGACTGTCACTTTCATCAGATATAATGCAATCTCTGACAGCTGACCCCTAGTTCGGCGATGAACTCGCTACGGCGGCAACGGCGGGGATGATTCCCGTTGACGGTGGCGGAGACCAGCGGCAGGAGGCAACTGGCGATGAGGAGGACAATCCGGAGACCCTGGAGGTAGAGTGGGCTAAGCGCAGGCGAAAGAGTTCGGAGAAAATTTCCAAAATTTTTCCCGTGGGTATATAAAGCCCGACCTTGTCGGTGTGACCGAGTGGAACAACTCGGTGGCACCGAGATGCATAACTGCAAGCAATTGCTGCAACTCGGTGTGACCGAAAAGTTCAAATCGGTTGCACCGAGATCGAAAACCTAGATCGACTTAGTGATCTCGGTATGACCGAAATGGGTGAATCGGTCAGACCGAAACGCACAAAGAAGTTTTGGAAGTGTAAGTCTATGATGAATCGGGGACTCCGAGTGCTCCTCACACAGAGTGGTTTGAATCTGACTTGATCAAATTTTGTGATGTAGCATGAATAGAGTTTGAGACGAGAAAAGCATAGATAGCTAGAGAAGGTTCTTAGGCATTCTTGTCCATCCACTTGGCAAGAGAAAAAAGAAACCAATCAATCAAAACAACAAGTGGATGTCCTTGAATGAGTAAATTATGCAACCAACATGCTCAAACAATAAAAATGGCAATTGAAATATGTGGCAAAGCATGCACAACCAATTCTAGCATCTATCAAGCAATTGGCGATGACTAGGTCATCTATATATGAGTATATGGACTTAGGAGTCAAATGAGAACATTTGATCATAGGTCATACTCATCGTTTAAGCACAAGTGGGGTTACCACTTTTACGTAAAGCGTTGTTGTTTTCACACCATTAGAGTTGCTTTAGCTCAATTCTTAGAGTAAAGCTCCCCCTAGATGTGAGATCCCCCCTTAAGAGGGATGAACTAACCTTGGGTTTTGTCGATGATGACTTCATGTAGATGTCGAAGATGTGGATGCTCAATGTTGATGTAGATCATTTGGAGCTATCCTTTGGAGTGAGTTGCACTTTTAATACCTACATGGGTTACTCCCACAAGGAACACACAAGGATATCCATAGGCATAGAGTGATGCACACACAAGATGATGTCTATGAAAGCTTTAGGTTACCTTGTCCCTTGTCTTACCAACAAGAGGGTTTGTGACTCCTTGAACTAGTGCAAGATGTGGAAGTTGATTGCACTCGTTCTTGCCAAAATGATAAGAGTGAAGTATGTTGGCGGAGTCACCCTCAAGAACTCTCTAGTTCTTCTTCTTCAGGATCCACATCATCTTGATGGGAATCCTCAGAGTTGTAGTTGTACTTGATGAAGTGGAACTTGATGTAGTCTTGGGAACCCACTTGACCAAGGCCTTAGAAGCTTCTTCAAATGAATCAATTTCCTCTTGAAGCTTGTCCTTGCCTTTTTGCTTGTGGTCTTGTGGTGGAAGATCATCTTGAGCTTGTGTCCCTTTGAAAGAAGTAGGATCATACTTCTCTTGTTGAGGAACAAACTTCGTTTTGGGGTATTGATCTTCTTCCCACTCAACTCCATTGGCATTGAACTTTCGTTCAAAACCAACACCTTGGTTCTTCCGATGCCTTCCTTGCTTGCGTACAATTTCCTCGAATTGCTTACTCCCGGCAAGGCTCTTGTAAACACCTTTCTCTATAATTCCCTTCAATAAGCTATTTTCTTTCTCAAGTGTAACTTGGCTAAGAGAATCATTAGATGAATCAAGAGAACTACTAGAAGCAACAACATTGGATTTAGCATGATTATTGTTACTACTAGAGGAAGAATCTTTCTTGTTCTTGTTACTAGACTTGACTTAAGGCATGTAAGTGGATAAGAGTAAATGCTTGGCAATGTAAGAAGAACTTTTCTTGCGAAGATCATCATTGATTGCCTTCAAGAACTCATGCTCTTGCTCAAGGTTGAGCTTTTCAAAACGTAATTTCTCATGTGTCCTTAAAAGTTCTCGATGAACTCCCAAGATAGTTTCATGAGCTAACTCAAGAGTGTTTAGTTCTTTAGTTAGAGACTCAATCTTCTCCTTATCATTGTCATTCGTTTAATCTTGATTAGCATGATTAATTGACGTTTCATCATAGTATTCATCACTAGAGTTGTCAACAAGTAAATCATCATCACCTAACAAGTCATCTTCATCCCTATTGAAATCAACATACTCGGGGTGTGATACCTTTGGACCTTTGGCCATGAAGCAACTTCCAATTCCTTCATTTTGTGAATCAAATATGTCGTAGGAGTTGGTTGACACAAGTGCTAGACCGGCAACACCTTCATCTTGAGTATATTCAGAGTCGGAGTGATAGCTTCTCTTGGAGTGATTGTCGCAGTCGGAGCCGGATACCCATTCACCAACATGAGCTTGATGTCTCTCCTTAATGACTTGTCCTTTCTTTCCGAATCCTTGCTTCTTCGTGAGGGTCTTCATTCATAACGATCATCTCTACTCCTTCTTTCTCTAGGTGGTGATTCTTCTCTTCTACTTCTTCTTTTTGGAGAATCTTCTCTTCTTTTGTGGGGTGTCGTACACTCATTGGAATAGTGTCCGGGCCTTCCACAATTGTAGCAGTTTCGCTCTCGACTAGAAGATCTTTTGTCATTGTAGGACCTTGACTTGGAGCTTCTCTCTTTGCTTCTACTCTTGTAGAATTTGTTGAAGTTCTTCACATTAAGCTCAATTCTTCATTGAAGGTTTATTTCTCACTTGATGATGTGGGGGCTTCGCATGAGGCTTTGTAAGCACCACTTGATTTGTTGTGAAGTTCCTCCTTATCCTTGAGTGACATCTCATGAGCAACAATTCTTCCAATGACTTCTGTTGGCTTGAGATCTTTGTAATTGGGCATCATTTGAATCAATATGCACACGGTATCATATTTTTCATCCAAGGCTCTTAGGATCTTCTTGATGATGAATCTGTCGGTCATCTCTTCACTTCCTAAGCCGGCAATCTCATTTGTGATAAGAGCAAGCCTAGAGTACATTTCAGCGACACCTTCACCATCCTTCATTTTGAACTTGTCAAGTTGACTTTGAAGCACATCCAACTTGGATTCCTTGACGGAGTCGGTACCTTCATGCATGTCAATCAAAGTATCCCAAATTTCCTTTGCATTCTCAAGACGGCTGATTTTCTTGAATTCTTCGGGGCACAATCCATTGAAGAGGATATCACAAGCTTGAGGGTTGTATTGCAGCATTTTCAACTCTTCCGCGGTGGCTTCACGATTCGGTTCTCTCCCATCAAAGAATTCACCTTGCAAGCCAATACACACAATAGCCCAAACGGCGGGGTTATGTCCAAGAATATGCATTTTCATATTATGCTTCCAACTAGCAAAATTAGTACCATCAAAGTAAGGACCTCTACGGTGATAATTTCCCTCGCTAGACGCCATACTCTCCTAGGTTGTGAAACCAAGTCTATGACCACCAAAAGCTATGGAAATCAAAGCAAATGGAAACCTGGCTCTGATACCACTTGTAGGATCGAAAGTATGTCTAGAGGGGGGGTGATTAGACTACTTGACCAATTAAAAATCTATCCTTTTCCCAATTTTAGTCTTTGGCAGATTTTAGCTAACCTAGCACAAGTCAAGCAATCTTAACACAACTCAAGCAAGCATGCAAAGAGTCTATGAGCAGCGGAAAGTAAAGCATGCAACTTGCAAAAATGTAAAGGGAAGGGTTTGGAGAATTCAAACGCAATTGGAGACACGGATGTTTTTGTCGTGGTTCCGATAGGTGGTGCTATCGTACATCCACGTTGATGGAGACTTCAGCCCATGAAGGGTAACGGTTGCACGAGTCCACGGAGGGCTCCACCCACGAAGGGTCCACGAAGAAGCAACCTTGTCTATCCCATCATGGCCATCGCCCACGAAGGACTTGCCTCACTAGCGGTAGATCTTCATGAAGTAGGCGATCTCCTTGCCCTTACAAACTCCTTGGTTCAACTCCACAATCTTGTCAGAGGCTCCCAAGTGACACCTAGCCAATCTAGGAGACACCACTCTCCAAGAAGTAACAAATGGTGTGTTGATGATGAACTCCTTGCTCTTGTGCTTCAAATGATAGTCTCCCCAACACTCAACTCTCTCTCTCACAGGATATGGATTTGGTAGAAAGAAGATTTGAGTGGAAAGCAACTTGGGGAAGGCTAGAGATCAAGATTCATATGGTGGGAATGGAATATCTTGGCCTCAACACATGACTAGGTGGTTCTCTCT
Organism: Triticum dicoccoides; assembly: GCF_002162155.2. NCBI lineage: Eukaryota > Viridiplantae > Streptophyta > Magnoliopsida > Poales > Poaceae > Triticum > Triticum dicoccoides. Next base: position 420,416,909 of record NC_041380.1, read on the forward strand.
CAGAAAATGTGTATTGGAAGTGTAGGTATGTTCTGATGGCTCTCTCCACGAATGAAGAGTGGGTGGAGGGGTATATATAGCCTCCACACAAAAACTAACCATTACACATAATTTACCAATCTCAATGAGATCGAATTGAGAAACTCGGTCAGACCGATTTAGCAAACCTAGTGACTGTTAGGATTTTCGGTGGGACTGAGATGCAACTCGGTAGGACCGATATGGTTAGGGTTAGGGCATAACGTAATCTCGGTGTGACCGATTACACAAACTCGGTGGGACCGATTTTGGTAATAAGCTAACTAGAGAGTTGGTCAGGTAAACTCGGTGGGACCGATTTGCTCATTTCGGTGGGACCGAAATGTTACAAAAGGGAAACAGAGAGTTTACATTGCAATCTCGGTGGGACCGATCGCTCATCTCGGTGGGACCGAAACATTACAAAGGGAAACAGAGAGATTACAACCCCATCTCGGTGTGACCGAGATCCCTATCGGTGAGACCGATTTGCCTAGGGTTTGTGGCAGTGGCTGTGACATCTGAACTCGGTGGCGCCGGATAGAAAGAATCGGTGGGGCCGAGTTTGACTTTTGGTTTAGGTCATATGTGGATGTGAGAAGGTAGTTAAGAGTTTTTGAGCATATCACTAAGCACTATGAAGCAAGAACCTCATCAAGCAACACCTCATCCCTCCTTGATAGTATTGGCTTTTCCTATAGACTCAATGTGAGCTTGGATCACTAAAATATAAAATTTAGAGTCTTGAGCTTTGAGCTTGAGCCAATCTTTTTGTTTGTAGTATTTTGAGGGGTCCACTTTCCTCATCCATGCCATGTCATTCATTGAGCTTTTCCTGAAATATTAATCTTGGAATAATGTTAGCTCAATGAGCTATATGTTGTTACGAATTACCAAAACCACCCAGGGATAGTTGCAGTTTCAATTGCATATCCCGGTACACCGCCGGAGGCATTCATATAGAGTCATATTTTGTTCTAGTATCGAGTTGTAATCATTGAGTTGTAAATAAATAGAAGTGTGATGATCATCATTTTTTTAGAACATTGTCCCAAGTGAGGAATTATAAAAAAAAAGAAAGGCCATAAAAAAGAGAAAGGCCAAAAAAGGAAAGGCCATAAAAAGAGAAGGCCCAAAAAATGAGAGAAAAAGATAGAAGGGACAATGTTACTATCCTTTGCCACACTTGTGCTTCAAAGTAGCACCGTAATCTTCATGATAGAGAGTCTCTTGTTTTGTCATTTTCATATACTGGTGGGAATTTTCATTATAGAACTTGGCTTGTATATTCCAACAATGGGCCTCCTCAAGTGCCCTAGGTCTTCGTGAGCAAGAAAGTTGGATGCACACCCACTTAGTTTCTTTTGTTGAGCTTTCATACATTTATAGCTCTGGTGCATCCGTTGCATGGCAATCCCTACTCCTTGCATTAACATCAATCGATGGGCATCTCCATAGCCCATTGATTAGCCTCGTTGATGTGAGACTTTCTCCTTTTTGTCTTCTCCACATAACACCCCTCATTATATTATATTCCACCCGTAGTGCTTTGTCCATGGCTCACACTCATATATTGCGTGGAAGTTTATAGGTTTGAGATTACTAAAGTATGAAACAATTGCTTGGCTTGTCATCGGGGTTGTGCATGATGAGAGCATTCTTGTGTGACGAAAATGAAACATGACTAAACTATATGATTTTGTAGGGATGAACTTTCTTTGGCCATGTTATTTTGAGAAGACATAATTGCTTTGTTAGTATGCTAGAAGTATTATTATTTCTATGTCAATATGAACTTTTGTCTTGAATCTTTCGGATCTAAATATTCATACCACAATTAAGAAGAATTACATTAAAATTATTCCAAGTAGCACTCCGCATCAAAAATTCTGTTTTTATCATTTACCTACTCAAGGACGAGCAGGAATTAAGCTTGGGGTGCTTGATACGTCTCCAACGTATCTATAATTTTTGATTGCTCCATGCTATATTATCTACCGTTTTGGACATTATTAGGCTTTATTATCCACATTTATATTATTTTTGGAACTAACCTATTAACCAGAGGCCCGGCCCAGAATTGTTGTTTTTTGCCTGTTTTAGGGTTTCGAAGAAAAGGAATATCAAACGGAGTCCAAACGGAATGAAACCTTCGGGAACGTGATTTTCTCAATGAACAAGACCCAGGAGAGTTGGACCGTACGTCAAGACATAAAAGAGGAGGCCACGAGGTAGGGGGCGCCTACCCCCCACCCCCAGGCGCGCCCTCCACCCTCGTGGGCCCCCTGTTGCTCCACCGACATACCCCCTCCTCCTATATATACCTACGTACCCCAAGTGATCAGAGACAGAGCCAAAAAAACCTAATTCCACCGCCGCAACTTTCTGTATCCACGAGATCCCATCTTGGGGCTTATTCTGGAGCTCCGCCGGAGGGGGCATCGATCACGGAGGGCTTCTACATCAACACCATAGCCCCTCCGATGAAGTGTGAGTAGTTTACCTCAGACCTACGGGTCCATAGTTATTAGCTAGATGGCTTCTTCTCTCTTTTTGGATCTCAATACAATGTTCTCCCCCTCTCTTGTGGAGAACTATTCGATGTAATCTTCTTTTTGCGGTGTGTTTGTTGAGACCGATGGATTGTGGGTTTATGATCAAGTCTATCTATGAACAATATTTGAATCTTCTCTGAATTCTTTTATGTATGATTGGTTATCTTTGCAAGTCTCTTCGAATTATCAGTTTGGTTTGGCCTACTAGATTGATCTTTCTTGCAATGGGAGAAGTGCTTAGTTGTGGGTTCAATCTTGCGGTGTCCTTTCCCAGTGACAGTAGGAGCAGCAAGGCACGTATTGTATTGTTGCCATCGAGGATAACAAGATGGGGTTTTCATCATATTGCATGAGTTTATCCCTCTAGATCATGTCATCTTGCTTAAGGCGTTACTCCATTTTTAACTTAATACTCTAGATGCATGCTGGATAGCGGTTGATGAGTGGAGTAATAGTAGTAGATGCAGGCAGGAGTCGGTCTACTTGTCTCGGACGTGATGCCTATATACATGATCATACCTAGATATTCTTATAACTACGCTCAATTATGTCAATTGCTCAGCAGTAATTTGTTCACCCACCGTAGAATACTTATGCTCTCGAGAGAAGCCACTAGTGAAACCTATGGCCCCCGGGTCTATCTTCATCATATTAATCTCCTACTACTTAGTTATTTCCTTTGCTTTTTACTTTTGCCTTTATTTTACTTTGCATCTTTATGACTTTATCACAAAAATACCAAAAATATTATCTTATCATATCTATCAGATCTCACTCTCGTAAGTGGCTGTGTAGGGATTGATAACCCCTATTTGCTTTGGTTGCAAGGATTTATTTGTTTTGTGCAGGTACGAGGGACTCGCGTGTAGCCTCCTACTGGATTGATACCTTGGTTCTCAAAAACTGAGGGAAATACTTATGCTACTTTGCTGCATCATCCCTTCCTCTTCGGGGAAAACCAACGCAGTGCTCAAGAGGTAGCAGCGGAGCGGGGGAAATCCTCCCCCTCATTGCCGGCAGGGTGGGGCCTCGGCGGAGCCGGCGGTGTCCTCTGCCTCGTTGTTGGCACCGCGGGGCCTCGGCGGAGCAGGGCCTCGTTGACGCCAGCGGAGCGGGGACTTGTCGGAGCCGGCATTGTCATCTGCCTCATCCTCGGTCTCGCCAAACAGCGCCCCGCCCGCTTCATCACCCTTTTTGTAGGCGACCGCAGCCTCCTCCACCCGCATGCGGTACCGCCAGCGCTCGAGGTGGCCCTCGCGGGCGGAGCGGTACGAGTCAAGCAGCGCCTCCTACTCCACCCGCTGCGCGGCGATCTGCTCCTCCACCTGAAGGTGCTCCTGGAGGAGATGGTGGTTGTAGGCGGCGTCGGCCTGCGCCTCCTGGAACTGCTCCACACGCTTCTGCCTCACCGTGTCCATATATTGGGCACGGGCCTCGCCGATGGTCATGGTGCAATGCACCGGCGAGGATAGCGCGGAGGAGGGGGTTGGCGCCAGATCATCGACTACCATGTTCTCCATTGGGACGTCGTCGTCATCCGCCTGCCTGCCGGCCAGCCAGTCGGCAGCAATGGCTGTCATCTCCTTGTGGTCCGTCGTCCGCCCGTCCCAAAGAGCGCTGGAGCGCAAGGAAGCCATGGTGGGCAGTAGTGGTGTGGACAGGAGAATAGGAATGGATGCGGATGGCTGCGGCTATGGCTGGTGTAGTAGTTTATATAGCAATGGTGGGCGGCGGAGGGACGGACGTGTGGCGCCGGAGTAGCCGCCTCGGCAACCGCGTATCATTAATGTGGGCGGCAGAAGGACGGACGGACGACACTTGTGTCGTTTGAAGGCGGAGCAATCGCATGCACCGGGAAGCGGGGCGGGCGGCGCTGACCGTTTCGGGCGGAAAGCGCGCGCGGACGAGGGAGGTGGTCTGGGTGGGCCAGGGCAGTCAGACTCGTGCTTGGCAGCGGGTTGGTCCAGCAGCCAGACATGCTGGCTCGCCAGCTACCTCACCGAGCTGAGCGACGACAATCAGACGATGGACGTAGCTTCCGACCAGGAGCCGGTGTCACAGTCCAAGCCGGTTCATGCCGTGTTCACCATAGAGTAGGTGCGGCCGCACTTCGACGCCCTAATGGCGGAAGAGCTACCAGCGCAGGGGGACCTATGCTGCAACCTCCGTCTCCTCAACGAGCACCGGTGAACAAGCGAACGACAATGCCGTCGCGGACATGTGGCCCTATAATCCTGACTTTCTGAATGAGCAGCGGGCGCTGTATCATACCATCCGTAGGGCCCGCGAGGCCCTCTCCGTCGTCCTTCGAGTTGTTGCGCTCGTTGTGGCGCCGCCGTCTCGTGTTGTCAACATGGTCAACGGACATGAGGATGAGGAGATGACTTTACTTGGAGAGGATGACAGTAGGGACCCACTAGGGCCACAGCCGCACGTATGCAAGTGCCTCCTTATTAGTATATAAAACAATAAAATTTGTTTGCTTCCTCCTGGTTTCCTGACATCAGGGTCCCACACCATTGTCAACCTATGTAGTCAATAAACGAGAGAATTGCACAAGAAGCGGCCGACAGCTCGGACCAAGCAGCTCGAGCAGTATTTGTGTTTTTAAGGTGTGAGCACTGCAGAGTTTTTCTTGAGCGATATTTAGCCAAGATATTAATTTTTCTCCTCTGAACAACAACGAAAACATCGCTGCAGCTATTAACTGGGCGGGCTGTGGCCCGTCTAGCCCAGGCCAGATATCCAGCCCAGATATTAATTTTTTTCAAGCTGAAAATGGCTAGCCCAGCTATATTTTTTTTAGGAATACTCAGGCAAGGTCAAGTTGTTATTCTCCGCCCCGCTGGCCTGTAAATATTTCCTAGGAGGGATGCATTAGGCTTAACAAGAAAATGGGCTTTAAGAAATAATAAATTGGATGTAATTATAAAAATTGGGCAATAAGTATAAAAAATGCACCAAACACGTAATTACTTTATAAAATATTATTTTTGGATATTGAAAAAATTAATTTCATTAATTGGTGCGAGCGCAATGTTTCATTGGATTTTTACGTAATATAAATTTATATTGGAATTGTATTTAATCTGACTAGAAATTTCAGGATAAAAATATTTCGGATCCCATCAAAATGTGGGAAATTTTATTGAATTTTGTTTTGAACGGTTGGTTGAAATGGGTTGTACTTTTAACAAACTATAAATGGGCTGTAGTAAATTCCATTAGAATTCAAAAATTGGTTGCACATTCTTACAAATCTCAAATGGGCTATAAGTTCTCTGCCACACACTTGTGGCCTTACTAAGTTGACGCGTCCCCTCAAAAAAAAAAAGAGTTGACGCGTATGCAAGGCTTTGTCAACTTATAGTCAACACACGCTTCTAGCAGCAGTGGCCGTTGGATGTCCATCCAACGGATGTCGTGCTTCTTCTTCAATATCGGATATTCTAGCTTCACCCGCCCAAAAAATGATTCCTCCCCCTGACATCTGGGGTGCACCGTTTCGGAAGCTGACCTGTGGACCTACTAAATTGACGTGTACCAAGGGCTTTGTCAACTTAGTCAATATAAACGATTCTAACTGCAGTGATCATACGATGTCCATCCAACGGTCTTCGTGCTTCTTCAACCTCTAGACTTCTTGCTCCAGCCACCCAAAGCAGCGCCGGTCGTGCCGCCTGCTCCTGTCTCCCATGGCCGGCTGTGCTGCCACGCATGCCTCACCGCCCCCTACTACTCCCACCGTTGGCCAGGGCATCCCTCCACTCACCCACACCCCCTGTTATTCTGCGGCGACGGCAGCCTCACACCACAGCCGAACCAGTGAACCCTCGTACTCCTCTCCGCGTGGGCATCCACTGCCGCGTGTTCCCCGGCTCCGCGTCGTCCCCTTCCTAGGCCTTGTTGTCATCTACCGCCCTGATGCTCTCGGTGTGGCATGGTCAACGTGATCAAGGAACGACTTCCATAGGAAGAGTACTGTACGTGGAGAGGCTGACAGCTGGGTCCACGGCAGCCGCAAGGAAGTGCCTCCTTATTACACGGAAAATAATTATTCCTCCACCTAACAGCGGGGACCCACCGGACGGGCCACCGTATTTGGCGAAAAAATGTTTCCCCCTGACTGCTGGGACCCACCGGACGGGCCAACGTATTTCGCGAAAAAAACATTCCCCCGCTGTCAGCTCGGACCCACCGAAGGTGCCTCCTTATTACGCACAAAAAATGAATACTCCCCCGCTAGTTGGGACCCACCTTGGAGGGAGGCTGACTTGTGGGCCTACTAAGTTGACGAAGACGGAGTGCTTTGTCAACTTAGTCAATATGAACGATTCTAGCTCCAGTGACCGTACGATGTCCATCCAACGGCCGTAGTGCTTCTTCAACCTCTGGTCTTGTTGCTCCAGCCGCCCAAAGCAGCGCCGGTCGTGATGCATGCTCCTGCCTCCCGTGGCCGGCTGTGCTGCCCCGGAGGCCTCACCGCCCCGTACTATTCCCACCGCTGGCCAGGCCATCCCTCTACTCACCCACACCCCCTGTTATTCTGCAGCGATGGCAGCCTCACACCGCAGCGAACCAGTGAACCCTCGTACTCCTCTACGCGTGGGCATCCACTGCCGTGTCCTCCCCGGCTCCGCGTCGTCCCCTTCCTAGGTCTCGCAGTCGTCCACCGCCCTGGTGCTCTCGGCGCGGCGTGGTCAACGTGGTCAAGGAACGGCTTCCATCGGACATGGACTGTACGTGGAGAGGCTGACAGCTGGGTCCACGGACGCAGCAAGGAAGTGCCTCCTTATTACGCGCAAAATAATTATTCCTCCACCTGACATCGGGGACCCACCGGACGGGCCACCGTATTTGGCGAAAAAAAACGTTTCCCCTGACTGCTGGGACCCACCAGCTACATCTTCGCACGCAAGGAAGTGCGTCCGGGCAAAAACAAAAAAACGATTCGCCCCCCTGACTGCTGGGACCCACCAGCTACATCTTCGCACGCAAGGAAGTGCCTGACAATCGGGACCCACCTGGTCGAAGCGTACGTAGCATTGTCATTCTGGTCGCGAATGTGTACGTACATACTGGTCGATGTAGAGGCGCGCATGTGTCGTAGTAGAGGCGCGCATGTAGCATGTACACGTACGTACATCGGCCAGTGTGCAAGAAAGAAAATACGGCCACGTACGTACATACGGGCAGGGTCTCGAACGCCTACTCGCACATATGTACGGCCAGGGCTCGTGTACATGGCTGCGTCGGAACGGAGAGACAGCGTCATCGTCGTGTTCATGGGGAGCCAACTGGCTGGGTCAGAACGAAATGCGTTGTCGTGTTCATCGGGAGGGCTTGGACGGAACAGCCGATGGAAACGAGGCCTGGCGTACCGCAAAATGGAGGAAATGGCCTTGTGTTCGACCAGCCACATTCGAAACGGGATCCTGTTCATCGGGAGGGCTCTGGCATACCGCAAAACGGAGGAAACGGACCTCCTACGGTCGAAACGGGGGTCCTGTTGATCGGGAGGGGTGTGGCGTACCGCAAAACGGAGGAAACGGACTTGTGTTGGAGCGCTACGGTCGAAATGGGTGTCCTGTTCATCGGGAGGGGTGTGGCGTACCGCAAAACGGGACTCCACGGGATACTGTTCATCTCCAACGTCGACCCCCTCCAGCCTCCACGGGCTACTGTTCATCCACCGTCGACCTCCTCCAGCCTCCACCTGCGACTGTTCATCCACGGGCTCCTGTTCATCCAACCTTCACCGCGCGCTACTCCATCGGCTACTGTTCAACCAGCCCTCTCCACGGGCTCCTGTTCAACCACCCCTCCACGGTCTACTGTTCATCCATCCCTCCACCGTCTACTGTTCATCCTGCCCTCCACGGGGTCCTGTTCATCCAGCCCCAACCGGCTCGATCGATCGGGGTCCTGTTCATCCAAAGGCAACACCACGGGGTCCTGTTCAACCACCCTTCCACGGGCTACTGTTCGTCCAGCCCTCCACCATCTATTGTTCATCCTGC
>NC_041380.1:420425732-420440531 GCF_002162155.2 Triticum dicoccoides
AACGCTCACTGTTCATCCAGAGGCGTCATCGATTGGCTTCAGTTAGCAGCAGTAGCGAAGGAATCGCTCGATCGGGTTCAGTTAACAGCCATCGATCGATCGCTCGGGTTCAGTAACGCGTAGCCTGTAGTGCAATCGCTCGGGTTCAGTTAGAGCCCAACGCCTCTCACCCACGCGCGTGCGTGTACGAGAGAAACGCACATCCCTCGGCCCCGACCACCCACCATAACCGGGAACACCCCGATATTTTCCTCGCCCTCGCTTCTACCATGGTTTTTTCCGTCATGGACGGCCCAAAGAATGTCATGCAGTTGCGTCTCCGGCCCGCCCAAGACGAAAAGCCCATTTTCTGTCATGATTTTTTGTCATAGAAGTAGGACCCCACCACATCTATGATGATACCGGGTTTTGTCACAATTATCGTCATAGAAGTGTCATAAGTATGATAGGAAAAAAATCGTTCGGCCCAAAATGTCACGGATGTGTCTTTTTTTGTAGTGTGGGGAGATATTGTATACAAAGGTCTTCAGCCCAAGTCCAAGTCTGAAGCCATAGCTCAAGGTTTCTATCCTTGCATGGTCCGAGGACCACAGCCTGAAAATGCCAACCCATCCAGTCTACTATGGTGTCGTGAAGACAATCTCTTCAAGCGCAACTTCCAGTTTGCCAAAGAGTCTGCCAAGAAGAACAAGAAGGACCTTGGACTCGACTTCAACCCTGGTCCATCTGCTCCTCGTGCTGATGGCACTCGTGATGCTGAACCTAATATCATCGGGCCTTTCTACAACCTCGACGGTCTCCTCACTCACATTGTTGTTCAGGGGGCAGCCGTGGAGCACTCTGAGAATGACGCTAACACTGATGAAGCGCCAGCTCCACCAAGGTCACAGAAGCAGAAGAAGTCGAAGGCTTCAAAGCCTTCCGCTGCACCTAAAGCTTCGCATGCGAAGCCACTGGCCACTGCACCACCTGAAGCAAGTGTGCAGTCTGAAGATCTTTCTTGCATCTCCAAGAAAACCCAGAAGTCTTCAAAGCAGATGAAGCTCATCCAGCGCTCTGGGTAAGAACTGACCCCAGCTGATATCTTGCGGAATGAAGAAGCCACCATTGATTTGTCCAGCGACAACAATATTGGTGATGATGCTCTTGAGATGCTCATAAAGAGCAAGGAGGAGGTGGAGACCTTCAATGATCTGCCCCTGTTTGATGTGGATATCTTAAACAACTTCGTTGATGAATGGTTTGAAAACCCCAGCATCAACATAGATGACCTTGAGCTTCCAATTGGCATCAGTGTCTCTTTCCACATTGCCATTGCTACTGAGCTGGCTCTGGCTCAGAAGATAGTTGAACTTAAGAACAAGATTAATCATGAGAAAAGCTTAGTTCAAGAGGAACATGGCCAATCTCAGCGTGGTGGATGTTCAAAGCTTCAAGCAGATGCTGCATGAACTCAAGGAGCAATTTCACCAGAAACGCGAGGAAGCTAAAGGTTCCAGAGAAAGAATTAAATACTTTGCTGAGAAGAGTGTGGAAGCGCATAATGAGGCTGAGAAGCGTAAGGCACTGGGGCGCCCTGGCATCGACCCCAGAATGGCTGCCAAAAAGAAGAAGAAGCCTGATGTAGCTCAAGCTGAAGCATCAAGGCAGGAAGCACCAAGCATTGTCTTCCCTGACAGCATGACAGGCTCGAAGCCTAAGGTCCCCATAGCTGCTTCAAAACTGAAGAAGACAAGGGCAGCTGAGGCCGAAGCTAGAAAGCGCAAGAACAAGAATGCCACTGATGATACCCCACAACCCAAGAAGCGGAAGACAAAGCCTTCGAAGAAAGATCGGGCTGCTCCCTCAGAGCCCCTTTTTGTCGAGCCCATCTCAGTTGCTCATCCTGCGTCAGAAAACCAAGAGCATCAGTTAATTGTTCATGAGCCTGCTTCCACAGAGGCTCCTAAAGCTGAAGACATTCCAGCTGCTGATCCCATCACAGCTGAAGACATTGGTCATCACGACAATGTAGATGATGATGAAGTCCTTCCTCAGATCGATCGCCAACTAGTATCATCGCATGTTCTCATGAACAGTGAACTTATCAGCATTGGTCGTCCATTGACGCCAATTGCTCAGGATGCATCGTGGGCTGATCACCCCCAAGACACACCAAGCCAAGACACACCCAGTACTCCCCCTCCTCAAGTTACCACTCTGGTACTTGATGATGACAATTACATGGTGAAGACCACCCCATCTCCAAAGGTGTCGCCAGCATTGCGCAGGCTTCGCAAAGGCCCTAGGCCACAGGTCGCCATGCCGAGCGTTCCAGAAGGAGAAGTGCAAAACAACTCAGTGGCACGACAAGTGTTTCCTGACGCCACTCCAACTATGAACGTCTCTGAGTCTGAAGCCAAAGCTGCTGAAGAGATTCCGGCTGCATCAGCCAATGACCAAGAAGAAGAGCGTGTTGCCACACCCCCTATCAACCCAGAAGTTGTTCTCAAGGAGAACGAGTCAGTGCCAGTCCCTCCAGCTACTCAAGTGGAGGTTGACAATACTGAGGCAGCCACCCACAACACTACTGAAGCCAATGACGTTGTCATGGAAGAAGCTAATGTGGCGCCTGAAGTGAATACAGTGCCTGAAGCTAATGCTGCACCTGAAGCAAATCTGCAGCTCGAAGTCAATGCCTCTGTGTTGGGGAACGTAGCAGAAATTCAAAATTTTCTATGCATCACCAAGATCAATCTATTGAGTAATCTAGCAACGAGGGAAGGAGAGTGCATCTACATACCCTTTTAGATCGCTAAGCGGAAGCGTTCAAGTGAACGGGGTTGAAGGAGTCGTACTCGTCGTGATCCAAATCACCAGAGATCCTAGTGCCGAACGGATGGCACCTCCGCGTTCAACACACGTACAGCCTGACGATGTCTCCCACGCCTTGATCCAGCAAGGAGAGAGGGAGAGGTTGAGGAAGACTCCATCCAGCAGCAGCACAACGGCGTGGTGGTGGTGGAGGAGCGTGGCAATCCTGCAGGGCTTCGCCAAGCACCACGGGAGAGGAGAAGGACTTGGGAGAGGGGAGGGTTGCACCAAAGGCAAAGGTGTGTGTTGAGAGGCCCTCCATCCCCACTATATATAGGGAGCCCAAGGGGGGGCGCCGGCCCTAGGAGAACCAATCTCCTAGGGGGGCGGCGGCCAAGGGAGGTTTCCCTCCCCCCCAAGGCACCTAGGGGTGCCTTCCCCTTGTGGGATTCTTCCTTTCTTGAAACCCTAGGCGCATGGGCCTCTTGGGGCTGGTGCCCTTGGCCCATGTAGGCCAAGGCGCACCCCCTACAGCCCATGTGGCCCCCCGGGGCAGGTGGCCCCATCCGGTGGACCCCCGGGACCCTTCCGGTGGTCCCGGTACAATACCGATGACCCCGAAACTCGTCCCGATGGCCGAAACAGGATTTCCTATATATAAATCTTTACCTCTGGACCATTCCGGAACTCCTCGTGACGTCTGGGATCTCATCCGGGACTCCGAACAACATTCGGTAACCACATACAAACTTCCTTTATAACCCTAGCATCATCGAACCTTAAGTGTGTAGACCCTACGGGTTCGGGAACCATGCAGACATGACCGAGACGTTCTCCAGTCAATAACCAACAGCAGGGTCTGGATACCCATGTTGGCTCCCACATGTTCCACGATGATCTCATCGGATGAACCATGATGTCAAGGACTTAATCAATCCCGTATACAATTCCCTTTGTCTATCGGTACGATACTTGCCCGAGATTCGATCGTCGGTATCCCGATACCTTGTTCAATCTCGTTACCGGCAAGTCTCTTTACTCGTTCCGTAACACATCATCCCGTGATCAACTCCTTGATCACATTGTGCACATTATGATGATTTCCTACCGAGTGGGCCCAGAGATACCTCTCCGTCACACGGAGTGACAAATCCCAGTCTCGATTCGTGCCAACCCAACAGACACTTTCGGAGATTCCCGTAGTGTACCTTTATAGCCACCCAGTTACGTTGTGACGTTTGGCACACCCAAAGCACTCCTACGGTATCTGGGAGTTGCACAATCTCATGGTCTAAGGAAATGATACTTGACATTAGAAAAGCTTTAGCATACGAACTACACGATCTAGTGCTATGCTTAGGATTGGGTCTTGTCCATCACATCATTCTCCTAATGATGTGATCCCGTTATCAACGACATCCAATGTCCATGGTCAGGAAACCGTAACCATCTATTGATCAACGAGCTAGTCAACTAGAGGCTTACCAGGGACATGGTGTTGTCTATGTATCCACACATGCATCTGAGTTTCCTATCAATACAATTATAGCATGGATAATAAATGATTATCATGAACAAGGAAATATAATAATAACTTATTTATTATTGCCTCTAGGGCATATTTCCAACAGTCTCCCACTTGCACTAGAGTTAATAATCTAGTTCACATCGATATGTGATTAACACTCAAGGTCACATCCCCATGTGACTAACACCCAAAGAGTTTACTAGAGTCAATAATCTAGTTCACATCACTATGTGATTAGCACTCAATGAGTTCTGGGTTTGATCATGTTGCTTGTGAGAGAGGTTTTAGTCAACGGGTCTGAACCTTTCAGATCCGTGTGTGCTTTACAAATCTTTATGTCATCTCCTAGATGCAGCTACCATGTTCTATTTGGAGCTATTCCAAATAACTGTTCTACTATACGAATCTAGTTTACTACTCAGAATAATCTGGATTAGTGTCAAAGTTTGCATCGGCGTAACCCTTTACGATGAACTCTTTTACCACCTCCATAATCAAGAAAATTCCTTAGTCCACTAGTTACTAAGGATAACTTTGACCGCTGTCCTGTGATCCATTCTTGGATCACTCTTGTACCCCTTGACTGACTCATGGCAAGGCACACTTTAGGTGCTGTACACAGCATAGCATACTGTAGAGCCTATGTCTTAAGCATAGGGGACGACCTTCGTTCTTTCTTTCTATTCTGCCGTGGTCGAGCTTTAAGTCTTAACTTCATACCTTACCACTCAGGCAAGAACTCCTTCTTTGACTGATCCATCTTGAACACCTTCAAGATCATGTTAAGGTATCTGCTCATTTGGAAGTACCATTAAGCGTTTTGATCTATCCTTATAGATCTTGATGCTCAATGTTCAAGTAGCTTGATCCAGGCTTTCCATTGAAAAACACTTTCCAAATAACCTTATATGCTTTCCAGAAATCCTACGTCATTTCTGATCCATAATATGTCAACAGCATATACTCATCAGAAATTCTATAGTGCTCCCACTCACTTCTTTGGAAATACAAGTTTCTCATAAACTTTGTATACACCCAAAATCTTTGATCATCTCATCAAAGTATACATTCCAACTCCGAGATGCTTACTCCAGTCCTTAGAAGGATTGCTGGAGCTTTGCATACTTATCAGCATCTTTCAGGATTGACAAAACCTTCTGGTTGTATCACATACAACCTTTCCTCAAGAAAATCGTCGAGGAAACAATGTTTTGACATCCTATCTGCAAGATTTCATAAATAATGCAATAATCGCTAATATAATTCCAACAGACTCTTAGCATCGCCACGGGTGAGAAAGTCTCATCGTAGTCAACTCCTTGAACTTGTCGGAAAACATCTTAATGACAAGTCGAGCTTTCTTAATGGTGATACTTACCATCATTGTCCGTCTTCCTTTTAAAATCCATCTGTACTCAACAGCCTTACGACCATCGAGCCGTTCTGCCAAAGTCTACACTTTGTTTTCATACATGGATCCTCTCTCGGATTTTATGGCCTCGAGCCATTTATCGGAATCCAGGCCCACCATCGCTTCTCCATAGCTCGTAGGTTCATCGTTGTCTAGCAACATGACTTCCAAGATAGGATTACGCACCACTCTGAAGTAGTACACATCCTTGTCATCCCACAATGTTTGTTAGTGACTTGATCTGAAGTTTCATGATCACTATCATAAGCTTCCACTTCAATTGGTGTAGGTGCCACAGGAACAACTTCATGTGCCCTGCCACACACTAGTTGAAGAGACGGTTCAATAACCTCATCAAGTCTCCACCATCATCCCACTCAATTCTTTCGAGAGAAACTTTTCCTCGAGAAAGGACCCGATTCTAGAAACAATCCCTTATTGCTTTCGAATCTGAGATAGGAGGTATACCCAACTGTTTTGGGTATTCTATGAAGATGCATTTATCCGCTTTGGGTTCGAGCTTATCAGCCTAAAACCTTTTCACATAAGCGTCGCAGCCCCAAACTTTTAAGAAATGACAGCTTAGGTTTCTCTAAACCATAGTTCATACGGTGTCATCTCATCGGAATTACGTGGTGCCCTATTTAAAGTGAATGTGGTTGTCTCTAATGCCTAACCCATAAACTATCGTGGTAATTCAATAAGAGACATCATGGCATGCATCATATCCAATAGGGTGCAGTTATGATGTTCGGACACACCATCACACTATGGTGTTCCAGGCTGTATTAGTTTTGAAACAATTTCCACAATGTTTTAATTCTGTGCCAAACTCGTAATTCAGATATTCATCTCTATGATCATATCATAGATCTTTTATCCTCTTGTCACGACGATCTTTCAACTTCACACTGAAATTACTTGAACCTTTCAATAATTCAGACTCGTGATTTATCAAGTAAATGTACTCAACATCTACTCAAATCATCTGTGAAGTAAGAACATAATGATATCCACTACACGCCTCAGCACTCATTGGACTGCACACATCAAAATGTATTTCTTCCAACAAGTTGCTTTCTAGTTCCATTTTGCTGAAACCGAGGCTTTCAGTCATCTTGCCCATGTGGTATGATTTGCATGTCTCAAGTGATTCAAAATCAAGTGAGTTCAAATGGTCCATTTGCATGGAGTTTCTTCATGCATATACACCAATAGACATGGTCCGCATGTCTCAAACTTTTCAAAAACGAGTGAGCCCAAAGATCCATCAACATGGAGCTTCTTCATGCGTTTTATACCGATATGACTTACGTGGCAGTGCCACAAGTAGGTGGTACTATCATTACTATCTTTTGGCATGAACATGTGTATCACTATGATCGAGATTCAATAAACCATTTATTTTGGGTCCAAGACCATTGAAGATATTATTCAAATAAACAGAGTAACCATTATTCTCCTTAAATGAATAACCGTATTGCGATAAACATAATCCAATCATGTCTATGCTCAATGCAAACACCAATCTCGATGGTAGAGGGAGCGTACGATACTTGATCATATCAACCTTGGAAACACTTTCAACACATATCGTCAACTCACCTTTAGCTAGTCTCCGTTTATTCCGTAGCTTTTATTTCGAGTTACTAACACTTAGCAACCGAACCGGTATCTAATACCCTGGTGCTACTGGGAGTACTAGTAAAGTACACATTAACACAATGTATATTCAATATACTTCTATCGACCTTGTCAGCCTACTCATCTACCAAGTATCTAGGGTAATTCTGCTCCAGTGGTTGTCCCCTTATTACAGAAGCACTTAGTCTCGGGTTTGGGTTCAACCTTGGGTCTCTTCACTAGAGCAGCAGCTGAATTGCCGTTTCATGAAGTATCCCTTCATGCCCTTGCCCTTCTTGAAACTAGTGGTTTCACCAACCATCAACAATTGATGCTCCTTCTTGATTTCTACTTTGGTGTCAAACATCGCGAATATCTCAAGGATCATCATATATGTCCCTGATATATTATAGTTCATCACGAAGCTCTAGCAGCTTGGTGGTAATGACTTCGGAGAAACATCACTTTCTCATCTGGAAGATCAACTCCCACTTGATTCAAATGATTGTTGTACTCAGACAATCTGAGCACAAGCTCAACGATTGAGCTTTTCTCCCTTAGTTTGTAAGCTAAGAAAATCATCGGAGGTCTTATACCTCTTGGCGTGGGCACGAGCCTGAAATCCCAATTTCAGCCCTCGAAACATCTCATATGTTTCGCAACGTTCCAAAACGTCTTCGGTGCCTCAATTCTAAGCCATTTAACTGAACTATCACGTAGTTATCAAAATGTGTATGTCAGATGTTCGCAACATCCACAGGCGACGTTCGAGGTTTAGCACACTGAGCGGTGCATTAAGGACATAAGCCTTCTATGAAGCAATGAGGACAATCCTCAGTTTACGGACCTAGTCCGCATAATTGCTACTATCAACTTTCAACTAAATTTTCTCTAGGAACATATCTAAACAGTAGAACTGAAGCGCGAGCTACGACATGATTTGCAAAATCCTTTTTGCTATGTTCAGGATAAACAAGTTCATCTTATGAACTCCCACTCAGATAGACATCCCTCTAGTCATCTAAGTGATTACATTATCCGAGTCAACTAGGCCGTGTTCGATCATCACGTGAGACGGACTAGTCAACATCGGTGAACATCTTCATGTTGATCGTATCTACCATACGACTCATGCTCGACCTTTCGGTCTTCTGTGTTCCGAGGCCATGTTTGTACACATGCTAGGCTCGTCAAGTCAACCTAAGTGTTTCGCGTGTGTAAATCTGTCTTACACCCGTTGTATGTGAACGTTAGAATCTAACACCCGATCATCACGTGGTGCTTCGAAACTACGAACTGTCGCAACGGTGCACAGTTAGGGGGAACACTTTCTTGAAATTTTAATGAGGGATCATCTTATTTACTACCGTCGTTCTAAGTAAACAAGATGTATAAACATGATAAACATCACATGCAATCAAATAATAGTGACATGATATGGCCAATATCATATAGCTCCTTTGATCTCCATCTTGGGGCTCCATGATCATCTTGTCACCGGCATGACACCATGATCTCCATCGTCATGATCTCCATCATCGTGTCTCCATGAAGTTGTCACGTCATCTATTACTTCTACTACTATAGCTAACGGTTAGCAATAAAGTAAAGTAATTACATGACGTTTATGTTGACACGCAGGTCATAAATAAATTAAGACAACTCCTATGGCTCCTGCCGGTTGTCATACTCATCGACATGCAAGTCGTGATTCCTATTACAAGAACATGATCAATCTCATACATCACATATATCATTCATCACATCCTTTTGGCCATATCACATCACATAGCATACCCTGCAAAAACAAGTTAGACGTCCTCTAATTGTTGTTTGCATGTTTTACGTGGCTGCTATGGGTTTCTAGCAAGAACGTTTCTTACCTACGCAAAAACCACAACGTGATATGCCAATTGCTATTTACCCTTCATAAGGACCCTTTTCATCGAATCCGATCCGACTAAAGTGGGAGAGACAGACACCCGCCAGCCACCTAATGCAACTAGTGCATGTCAGTCGGTGGAACCGGTCTCACGTAAGCATACGTGTAAGGTTGGTCCGGGCCGCTTCATCCCACGATGCCGCCGAATCAAGATAAGACTAGTAACGGCAAGCATATTGAACAAAATCAACGCCCACAACTACTTTGTGTTCTACTCGTGCATAGAAACTACGCACAGACCTAGCTCATGATGCCACTGTTGGGGAACATAGCAGAAATTCAAAATTTTCTACGCATCACCAAGATCAATCTATTGAGTAATCTAGCAACGAGGGAAGGAGAGTGCATCTACATACCCTTTTAGATCGCTAAGCGGAAGCGTTCAAGTGAACGGGGTTGAAGGAGTCGTACTCGTCGTGATCCAAATCACCGGAGATCCTAGTGCCGAACGGACGGCACCTCCGCGTTCAACACACGTACAGCCCGA
Organism: Triticum dicoccoides; assembly: GCF_002162155.2. NCBI lineage: Eukaryota > Viridiplantae > Streptophyta > Magnoliopsida > Poales > Poaceae > Triticum > Triticum dicoccoides. The sequence continues at coordinate 420,435,517 of NC_041380.1, forward strand.
CGATGTCTCCCACGCCTTGATCCAGCAAGGAGAGAGGGAGAGGTTGAGGAAGACTCCATCCAGCAGCAGCACAACGGCGTGGTGGTGGTGGAGGAGCGTGGCAATCCTGCAGGGCTTCGCCAAGCACCACGGGAGAGGAGAAGGACTTGGGAGAGGGGAGGGATGCACCAAAGGCAAAGGTGTGTGTTGAGAGGCCCTCCATCCCCACTATATATAGGGAGCCCAAGGGGGGACGCCGGCCCTAGGAGATCCAATCTCCTAGGGGGCGGCGGCCAAGGGAGGTTTCCCTCCCCCCAAGGCACCTAGGGGTGCCTTCCCCTTGTGGGACTCTTCCTTTCTTGAAACCCTAGGCGCATGGGCCTCTTGGGGCTGGTGCCCTTGGCCCATGTAGGCCAAGGTGCACCCCCTACAGCCCATGTGGCCCCCCGGGGCAGGTGGCCCCACACGGTGGACCCCCGGGACCCTTCCGGTGGTCCCGGTACAATACCGATGACCCCGAAACTTGTCCCGATGGCCGAAACAGGATTTTCTATATATAAATCTTTACCTCCGGACCATTCCGGAACTCCTCGTGACGTCCAGGATCTCATCCGGGACTCCGAACAACATTCGGTAACCACATACAAACTTCCTTTATAACCCTAGCGTCATCGAACCTTAAGTGTGTAGACCCTACGGGTTCGGGAACCATGCAGACATGACCGAGACGTTCTCCAGTCAATAACCAACAGCAGGATCTGGATACCCATGTTGGCTCCCACATGTTCCACGATGATCTCATCGGATGAACCACGATGTCAAGAACTTAATCAATCCCGTATACAATTCCCTTTGTCTATCGGTACGATACTTGCCCGAGATTCGATCGTCGGTATCCCGATACCTTGTTCAATCTCGTTACCCGCAAGTCTCTTTACTCGTTCCGTAACACATCATCCCGTGATCAACTCCTTGATCACATTGTGCACATTATGATGATGTCCTACCGAGTGGGCCCAGAGATACCTCTCCGTCACACGGAGTGACAAATCCCAGTCTCGATTCGTGCCAACCCAACAGACACTTTCGGAGATTCCTATAGTGTACCTTTATAGCCACCCAGTTACGTTGTGACGTTTGGCACACCCAAAGCACTCCTACGGTATCCGGGAGTTGCACAATCTCATGGTCTAAGGAAATGATACTTGACATTAGAAAAGCTTTAGCATACGAACTACACAATCTAGTGATATGCTTAGGATTGGGTCTTGTCCATCACATCATTCTCCTAATGATGTGATCCCGTTATCAACGACATCCAATGTCCATGGTCAGGAAACCGTAACCATCTATTGATCAACGAGCTAGTCAACTAGAGGCTTACTAGGGACATGGTGTTGTCTATGTATCCACACATGCATCTGAGTTTCCTATCAATACAATTATAGCATGGATAATAAACGATTATCATGAACAAGGAAATATAATAATAACTTATTTATTATTGCCTCTAGGGCATATTTCCAACACTCTGCTCCTATACCACCTCCAAGACCTCACACCATTGAGCAAGCATACGATCATGGTCAACTTTTCACCGTCCCTTGGCCCATTCTGGTTCCTCCGCCTGCTCCCGGACCATAATTTGCCTATCATGTGGAGCATAGGCCTCAGGTCCAGAAGCCAAAGCCCAAGCTGCCAAGGTTTCCAGGTACTGCGACTTCGCCAGGATCATTCAATGTGAATGGCTTCAAAGCACACAACAGCTTCTTTGATAGTGCCAAGAACCCATATTCGCAGCCAAGGATTTGATCAGATTGGTTCTGGAGCTATCAGCAACGCAGTTATTATTCTTGTGTCTTATACAATCAAGGGCGCATTTTTCCTCATATGTGTCTAGACTGCGAAGCCATCTCTGCCCTGCCCTGCTTGGAAGAAGCCCTAGACTGCTTCAAAGATGTTGGCCTTCTGAAGTTTGTGACCGACAAAGAAAATTGGAATGAGGAGCTTCTGCTACAATTCTATGCCACTCTTCACATTCGCGGCTACAATAGGGATCCGAAGACTTGGGTCCTTGAGTGGATGACAGGCGATGTACACCATGAAGCCAAAGCCCAAGATATAATTGAGCTTACTGCCCTGCCCACTCTAGGTGAATACTATGAACCTGGTTGTCAGCTACACAGGAATGCTTTGGAGAGTATATTCCAGAAGCCTAAGCCGAACATGAGCCAAATGCTGAGTATGATGAAGCCACTGCCACAAGATGCTGAATATCCAAAGGAGTTCTTTGCTGACGACCTGGAGTATCTGCCCCGCACCATCTATCATATCGTAAGGCGAACTCTCTGGCCTGTCAAAGGACATTCTCCTGCAGCGGAGCTTGAAGGAGCAATGAATACATTGGTTTTCTATCTCTCAAATGGCATCAGCTTCAATGCTCAGGATTTCTTCATCAGGCAACTTGCTGCATCTGGCCCTGATTTGTTTGGTCTAAAATTTTATGCTCCATGGGTAATGCACCTCATTAAGCTTCACTCTACTATCAACTATTAGCCCTCTGCGCGCAACCACCTTATCTTCTTGCCAGAGGTTGATATGTCTATAGAAGCCATCTACCCTGAACCTGCCAAGGAGCCTCTATATCTTCACAATGTAGATCACCAAAGCTTCACTCAACCCATTGAAGGAGTTCTTGTTGCCACTCGTGTTTATCCCTTGGCTGGTAACACTCTTGCACCTCGTCGCGCAAACACTGAAGCCACTGAAAGCACCATTGCTCAAAGGCCTCAGAAGCTCTCTCGCGCTCTCAATGACTGAGAGCTTCTCGTGGCATTGCATTAGAAACAGGACAAGCATCATGACTGGATCAAGCATCAGATGTAGAGACTCTTGGTGGATGTTAATCGAATTCGCAACCTTGCCGCCAAGAATGCCTTTGTCACACATGAAACCTGTCGGCGGTCGTGGAAGAGTCTGACATTGCTAAGCTCTGAAGATGATCTTCAACAGGATGGCTTCACCGAGAGATTCAAATTTGATTCCACTCCTCCCAGAAACGTTGTCTTGCGTCAGACTCCCTCCCTCGAAGACTCTGAGTACTCCTCCTCAGCGGCAACTATCGATGCCAGAGTCGTCGATGACGAAGATGATGCTACTTCACCAACTACAACTTCTCCTCGAATCAACACTGCACCAAGTTCATCTGCACCACCGGACTACAACGTCGACCCTACAACTTCACCTGCTCATGGGAACGAGTAGAGCTATGTGTCTTCAAACCTTTTTGGTCCTTACTGACAAAAGGGGGAGAAGCATTTGAGTTGATAGTCTTCAAGCGGGTCATTATTGGGTGGTTGCTATACTTTTTTTGCCAAGTGTTTACAACTCCCGCTTTTGATACTTTCGGTTCTTTGAGTTGTAACACTTAAACTTGATGGTCGTCTGCTACCTTTTTCTGTCAACTATGTGATGCGATGGTAAATTCCGCATGTGCGATGATAAATTCCGCACGAAGTCATTCCGCAGACGTCCATTTTTCATTATGCATGTCATTATCGTCATTACATCCTTTCATGCATGATGAATTGTCTTCATAAGATGAAGAGGATCTCCACAAGTAAAACCTGCCATGTGCATTTGCATTCAAAATCAAAATACTTATATGCACATCTTTAGGGGGAGCCTTTTGCTACTTATGAAGAAAATACCTTATCCTTCCAATTTCACATACTTTTATCCCCGTTGAAGACTTCAACCAGTTTGTCATCAATCACCAAAAAGAGGGAGATTGTAAGTGCATCTAGTGCCACCCCTAGTTGGTTTTGAAGTATTGACGACAAACCTGGTTGAGGGACTAATGTGTTTGTGAGAATTGCAGGATAACACAGGATAACCAGAGATGACCCCTAAAATGTGTGAAGACATTGAAGACAATGGTGGTCTATGAAGAGTTTCACATTGAAGACTATGACATGAGAAGACATCGTATGAAGACTATGGATTGTGAAGACATAGTTGTTTCGTAGTTTCCTTTTCTTCTTTGTTGAGTCATAAGAACCACCGTACTATTCAGTGGGGTCCAAGTGAACAAAGTCAGAGTGACTGAAGTGATGCTCAACCAAATCCTATGTCTTCGAGCGAAGACAATGAGAGAAAATCTTATCCAAAGCTGGATAAGTCAGCTTTACTTGTAGGCCAAGTCAAGCTGTCGCGTGTGTTTGAAATCTGATTGTTAGACACATGTCAGTTCCTTAGTGACCCAGGGTCATTTCAGACAAATCAGGTTGGGTTGCCTCGTGTCTATAAATAGCCCACCCCCTACACCATAAATTGGTGGCTGCTCAGAGTTAGTGCACGGCTTTTGTCATTTGAGAGCAACCCACCTCGAAGTCTTTGAGAGAGAAATCCATGCGAGGACAAAGCCCTAAACACCCAGAGCCAAAGAGTGTTAGGCATCACTGAAGTCTTTCTGTCTGCGTGATCTGAAGACTTATTACACTTGAGGACTGTGAATCCTCTAGCCGGTTAGGCGTCGCGTTCTGAGCATCCAAGAGTCATTATGGATCGCCGATGAACGAAGTTTGTGAAGGTTTGGAAGTCTACCTTGAAGACTTACCAGAGTGATTGGGCGGGGACTATGTGTCCTTAGCTCAAGGGAATAAGGTGAAGACGCGGTCTTCTGAGTTGAATCTCAGCCTCCCTAACCAGACGTACAGTTGTCACAGCAACTGGAACTGGTCCAACAAATACCTGTCCTCACCAAGCAACTGGTTCTATCCTTACCTCTCTCTTTACTTACAGTTTGTCTTCGTGAAGTCATTGTCTGCTTGCATGATCTGATTGACTTCACTGAGTGAAGATTGTTGTTGACTGGCTTCATACTATCTTCCATCTTGATCCATTCTACCTAGCTAATGATAGTCTGCGTACTTTCACTTCATTGCTTACTTGACTATGGCTTGTCTAGTGTAGTCTACCTTCCGCTGCATGTTAATAGGTTCATTTCTACTGCTTGTCTTCAAAACCCCCGTGTA
>NC_041380.1:420440679-420470356 GCF_002162155.2 Triticum dicoccoides
CACTAGTTGACCTCGCAGCTTCATCGGTTCCCAATGCAGCATCCTGACACGGAGTGGAAACAGTGGTCGGGCGAGGGGAGACAGGGGTCGGCGCAGCGCCGTCCGGATTAGACGCGGGTGGGAGGAGTGGGGGAGCCCGATTTGGCACAGACAAAGAGACAAAAGGGGTGCCTGGGTTCTAGCGAGAGGGACGCATGCATGCATATCCTCGAGTGTTGCGTACGGGTCTTTGAGAGGATTTGGTCTGTCTGACTCCGTCGCGTAGCCATCACTGTGCATGGGGCGGGCCCAGAGAGCTTGCATGGGGGAGGGGACGTACGGGTCGTCCATGAGGGCGGCTGGGGTTGGGTCGTGCATGCGTGGGCTGGGTGGCACGAAGGGGCCCAGGATAGAGACGGAGCGCGGCTGGAGCGGGATATAAGAAAAGGAGTGATAGAGTGCTAGATGTCGGCCGCAGTGAGAAACCACCTCGTCTAGCTGGTCAAAGAGAAAAGGCCGAAAACCAGAGAAGTTCAGAGATCCGGACTTAAGAATTTGAATCTTAGCCAAGCGGGAGAAGATGCCAGTTTTGAAAATGAGCTCATCTACCTTGATTGCATGAAAATCTTGTTTAACCGAAAACAGTGGTTTAGAGCTGACTCAACAAGCACTTCATTAGGGCTAACAGCTAGTGGCATAAAGGTGACCCAGAAACAGTGGATGTGAGAGGTATAATGCATATGTGGTGGTAGTTGATTAGGGTGACTAGCATGAAGCATACGGTAAAAAAACTAATACCAGGCCGAGCACGTCTAACCTTGGGCATGTTAAGGGCTGTTGACGGTGAGGACGATGAAGTAGAGATGTTCGTCGTCGGAGAGGAAGCCGTGGATCCATGCACGGAGGGCTTGGCCTTTACAGCGAGCGAGCGTCCAGAGCCACTCGGAGTAGGCGGACGAGGGAAGCTGATCAACATGTCCTGTTTATGGAAGTCGCCCATGGCAGCGATGAGGTTGGCTACCCTGGGGTTGGCAACGGTAAACGAGAAGCAAGAGTCTCCCTCGTCGACAACGCTGAAGTGGGGGAAGCAGCCACCGAAGAGGCGAGCGAGGATGAGGGCCATGGAGCCAGCGGTTAGGGCAAACGGGAATTGGATGACGCGGGCGTACATGCGGCAACCATGGAGGTTGTGGCATGGGTCGATGGTGACAGTCGACCGGAGTTGCGTGGAGACCACACCTTCGAAGTGAAGGCAGAGGTCTTCTTGAATTTGCAAGCAGATGGCGAGCGACATGCATGAGGCGGCCGCGGCAGGCGTGGGTGGAAGCAGAGGTAGTGAAAGAGCGAAAGAAAAGGTGTAGTTACGATGGCGGATCGATTTTTGGTCGAGGATGATCTCCGCGACCCGCGGGGAAGCCACATGGAAGCGGAAGACCAGGGGGGAGAAGCGGGCGACGAAGAAGTCTGTGGCGCAGCCACCAAGGGCGGCTTGGAGCAGAGCAGCTACGGTGATGGCGTCAAGGTGGCGGGTGGAGAACTCAAAGACGATGTAGAGGGGCGACGCAAGGTGCAGCACCGGCGTGGTGACTGCGAGGCAGCAGTAGTAACTGCAATCATCTTCGAACTCCACCCATGGCGTTGCCACGGCCCAGGAAGCAACGGAGAGCCACCTGCCCCGCTTTAACGTAGGGAAGGTCAAAGAAAGGTGATGGTGGTGGAGCAACAGAGTGGAGCAGCGCGTCCAAGGGGCTGGTGATGAGCGTGTGGCCATGGGAAGAGCTTGCGGCGACCGGAGGTGGGCTGGGTGCAGGGTGGTGGAGGGCCAGTGGTGGGAGGGGGAGAGGAGAGGAGAGGCGCGCCATCCTATCCTACTTCGTTGATTCCGGCCGAGTAATAAATTAATTTAGAGAAATCGATCCATCCGCAATTCATGTATGTAATGCATGCACCATCCCTTCTTCTTCCTGCCCACGCCCTGCTTCCCGTCCGAACGATCACCCGTAGTAGGGTAGCCGGCAGTAATACGGCCAAAGAGAAATGTGTTGGCAACAACAAGCTGATTAAGAGTTTGATGTGTGGATCGACCGTCAGTTCGACACCTCACCGGAAGCGGCGGGTTGTTTGTCATGTTCCTCTCCATCAGTACCGATCGATGGAGAGGTTCAATGCAATGCTTCAATCTCTGGCTAGCTGCTGCCGCCGACCGATTTGGATGATTAATTTGTTGAGCGAAGAAAATGAAGGTGTGAGAGGCAGGGCCTCCATGAGAACGATCTCCACCGTAGCTGCTTGTGTTCTTCGAATATATTCTTGAGTTGCTTTCCTGACGTCTTCAGGCGGTTGCAGCAGTGTGAAATAAATAAGATCGAATATTATATCTGAAAAGGGAAAAGTTAGCTTAGGAAGTTCTTTTTTAGCTTTGAAAGTTATGTGTTAGAATTGTAATAATTATATAATGAGTATAATTTGTTGTTGATTTCTTTACAAATGTTTATGCCAAAGGAAAGTATATACATTTGAGACGATGCAAATAGCCTCCTTTTGCTTTTGGGTGTAGCCTGGCTGCTATATGGTGTCAAGAGAATCTCAACATGATTACCCGTGCCGAACCAAACACGTTGTACAAATTACTGCGGTCAATTTCAGGATCTGCATGCTTTCTGCCAAACCAAACACGTTGTACAATTTCAGGACCTGCTTCCAAGGAAGATCGGATACGATATGAAATGTAAAAATTGTCAACCGAGCGGTAAGGCCGACTCCACCGCGCGAAACCATCCCGTCCGACCCCGTCTGTTTAGAATAAAAGGGACAAATCAGACGACCCAACACGCAATGGTCCGTTTTGTATTCGGGTTGATCCATTTCGAGTGCAAACATGCACCGGGTTTGGGTCGCGGCGGACAGCAAACGGATGCGATGCTTGTCCGTGTCGGGGCCGCGTGGCAGGCGGCCACCTACCTCCCACCCGCCAACACCAATGCCAACGCGCAGCCGGCCTCATCTGTCATGCGCCCAGGCGCACGGTCGCCGTCCTTCTTAAATGGGGAGGCCGTGGACCGGTCGTCGTCCACACTTCCCACTCCAGCCCGCTGCCTCCTCGAAACCCGACACCCCAAACCCTAGCCTCTCCCCGTCGTCGAGCTTGCCAGCCGGCCGCCTCGCAGCCATGGGGTTCTGAAACCACGGCCGCAAGGGGAAGCACGACCGTGAGGCCGGCTCCTCCTCGGGACACCGCCGCGGCTCCGTGAAAGAGGGGGTCGCCACGCGACCGCGCCGGGCTGCCGCGCCTACCCCATTCATCATCGGCCCTAGGACCGCCGGCGAGCGCGACCGACAGTACATCAACGCGGATGTATGCCGACGCTATTGGGAGACGAGGACGCCGGTCCTGTGGAGCGACCTCCATCTCCCCAACAACTGGCACCTCTCGGCCAATCGGGTCCCGATCCCGCCGGTCCCGATGAGCAGCCGTGCGCGTCGCGATGAGATCGAGTGCCGCCGCCGCCTCCTCCCCGATGACCTCTAGTACGATGATAGGTACGCCTCCTACTCCGTACTCTGGGACACCTGGCTACACGACGAGCACGACGTGCGGCGCGCCTCATACTTCGTCGGCACGGCATTGGGTCCGCGACGGCCACGTCGGGGGGTGCGCGGCCTCACGCCAACGCCGCCACCTTCCCCCTCTCCGTCGCCACCTTCATCTCCTCGCATGACAGCGGAGGAGGAGGCCCGGCTCATGCAACGTGTCATGGAGAACTCCATGAACACGCACGATGAGCGCCAATGGCTAGGCCTCGAGGAGACGATGGCCCTCTCTGCGGCCGGCGACGTCGCCATCCCCGAGCTGGAGATGGCGATGGCGGAGGAGGTGGTGGAGGAGGAGCCGGTGGCCGCGTTCCACCTGGCCCTGGTTGGGCAGCGCTGGAGCTGGTCGTGCTCGGCTCCGGAGACGGCCGACGCCGTGGGGGTCGCAAACTGGTGCCCCACGCCGACGCGGTCATTGGAGCGGGACGCGTCGCCACGGGAGGAGGTGGTGCAGGCACCTCCCGCCTTCCAGTCTGTCCCCATCTACCACGGACTGTCGGCCCACCTCTGGACGCCGCCGGACTACGTCGACCTCGTCAGTGACGACAACGACACCGGCGGCCAGTGAAGACGGTGACGGCCATGACATTGGCGGGCACGGCAGGAGCGCGCGGGCGGCCTGAAGACGACTTTTTTTATGTTAATTATGGCAATGTGAACCGTGGAACTGGGCCGTTTTGTGACCGTTATGTTTAATTATGTTTTATGTTTTTATATTTTGTTTTTATTTACTTTTTTCGGCCTTTTATTTTAGTTTTTATGTTTTTTTAATCACGTTCATCCCGAACATGATTTGAGGTGCGGCCGCGCGTTGGGCGCACCCACGACCCAACGGACAGCAGCGGATATGGACGAATCCATTGCCGTCTCAAACGGACGGAATCCGGCCAAACTAGACGTTCATTTAAGATCGTGCGATGGAGTTGGCCTAAAATCTCCTGATATTATATTGCTACCACTTCCATCGACCAGCGACAAGGTAAGATCGTGCTGTAGACACGGACATATCTATGCGTCGCCGTTGTGCCCTAAAACGAAAAGCAGATTCGTGCTGCGATAGCTTGAGGTACGGCTGCCGACGACTTTGCCGATTCCCATTTCTCCCCACACCGTCCCACCCAAGCATGGACAATACATGTTAAAACACAAGTCATTGATTCACTTTTTTTTGAAGAAGAAAGTGCATGTCGCGCCGTTGAATAATCCCCGACTCCTAACCCCAAAGGTGCACCCAATCTATCCACCGAGTGCAGATCCGAGGTTCCCCTCGTCTCACCCCAGTATGGTGGCTGGAGGTGTACAATGGGAGAGGACTAAGGCCAACTCCACCGCGTGACCCTATTTTGTCCGTTCCCATCCGTTTGGGGTAAACAAGACAAACGAAACGGCTCAGCGCACGGCCTTAAATGGACAAATGTCCGGATTCCGTCCGCTTTCGACCCATCTTCGGCCCAAACTTGTGCTCGGTTTGGGGTGAAACGGACGCGCGCGGACGGCCTCGACGCACGCCATTGTCCCTCCCGTGGCCCGCCTGTCGGGGACAGTAGCAGTCTCTCCGCTCCCAACGCTTCACCCTCTCTCCCCGCCCCGTCCTGCCGCCGGCGCCGCCGCTATTCTCCGGCCGCCTCCTCACCGCGCAGCCCCCCCCCCTCGCCGTCCATACCAAACCACGTCTCGACATGGCCGCCACCACGCCTGCGCTTCCGCCGTAGTTTTGGTCGTCGGTAGGAGGAGGTTTGGCCGTCGCCGTCCTTGCCGGTGGCAGAGGGGACACGACTGCCGGCGACGTACCACGACGGCCGAGGCAGATTCCGACAAGAGCTCCAGAGCGGCCAGTAGCCGGCCGGCAACCACCCCTGCTGCGTCGAGGTGATCATCGCGGCCTCTTCGCCACCACGACCGCAAGGTGTTCGACCTTTTGCCAACAAAGGTATGGACAGTGGAGACGAGTTTTTCTTCATCACTTTCTTTGTTCATCGGATGATTCGTCGTCAGATAATGACGATCTCGTGGTGGCTGCACTGGTCGTTCACGACCATATTCAACGGCAGCTTCCTCGGTACAGGGGGTCAGTCCCTGGCCGTGCTCCCAACCTGAACCGCAACAGGGAGAGAGGTCACGCCCTGCTCTATGCCGATTACTTTGCCAACACCCCGCTCTTCAAGCCGGATAAATTTCGTCGCCGTTTTCGTATGGCAAGGCATGTGTTCAATCGTATTCGAGAGGGAGTGGTTGCTCATGACCCATACTTCGAGTGCAAGACGGATGCCCTTGGCAAGCTTGGATTCTCCTCCTACCAGAAATGCACCGCGACCATCCGCATGCTTGCATATGGAATTTCAGGCGATCTGGTGGATGAGTATGTGCGTATGAGTGAGACAACATGTCTGATGTCAATGTACAAGTTTTGCCAGGCTGTGATCGAGGTCTTTGGCGTAGAGTACTTGAGGCAGCCAACTGCCGCTGATACACAGAGATTGTTGGCGACCAACGCAGCTAGAGGCTTTCCAGGTATGCTTGGCAGCATAGATTGTATGCACTGGGAGTGGAAGAAATGTCCATTTATTTGGCAGGGCCAGTACAAGGGGCAATGTTAACGGATGCACTGTCATATTAGAAGCGGTGGCATCACAAGATCTTTCTATATGGCATTCTTTCTTCGGCATGGCAGGTTCTCACAATGATATCAACGTGCTGCAGCGTTCTCCGGTCTTCACGAGGCTTGCAGAAGGCCACTCCCCACCTGTCAACTTTGAGATCAACGGCCACCATTACAACAAGGGATACTATCTAGCAGATGGTATATATCCTCAGTGGTCAATTTTTGTGAAGACAATCTCGAAACCCCAAGGTGAGAAGAGAAAGAGATTTGTCCAAATGCAAGAGAGTGTTAGAAAGAATGTGGAACGTGCTTTTGGTGTGCTTCAATCCCGGTGGGGTATCGTTCGAAACTCTGCATTGTCATGAGATGAAAGGAAGCTTTGGGAGGTGATGACTGCTTGTGTGATCATGCACAACATGATCGTCGAGGACGAACGTAATGAGAGCATCTTCGACCAAGGATTTGATTATCAAGGTGAAAATATTGAGCCCTTGCATCAAGACCCGGCCACATTCGAACAGTTTGCCCAATTCCACCGTGAGATGCGTGATTGGCACACTGATGTGAATCTTCAAAATGACTTAGTTGAGCACGTGTGGGATCACATTGGCAACCAATAGTCAAGATAATTTCAATTTGGTTGTAAAACTATTCTATTAAAGACAATTTCAATTGGATTGTAAAGCAATTTTAATTTTCAGACAAATATTTGGGTTCAAAACTAGTTTTGATGTAAATTTGGGCATTTTTTGTCCCTAACGGACAAGATGGGGCAAAAAGATGCGGCCGCGCGCACGGCCACCGCATCCCAGGACACGACCCCAAATCCCTACCCAAAGGGACAAAAACCGGACAAATCAAACGTCCGTTTGGGGTCGCGCGGTGGAGTTGGCCTAACGGAGGAAAGGGAGAAAGCATCTCGTGGTAACCTACCACTCGGTGAAAACTTAGAAACTCCAATACGGACCATTGGATCTGCAATCTAATGTCCAATTCATCCACCTACCATTCCGTGGGTTTTACAAGAAAAAATACACGGGCTTTGTGTAGTACTACAATAACTAGCCCTAGGGTGCTTGCATGCAAAAACACAGATTCAATCAGCAGCACAAATTCCAGATCCAACGGCCCCGTCTGAGTTTCCAAGTTCCTCCGATGAAAGGAGCTGCATATACCAGCTCGGTGATAAATTAGCTGAATGTGACTCCAGAGTATTGGACACAGAAGTTTTACAGTAACCTATACTAGTACACTAAGCCTTCGTCCTCAACACAACATAGTAGTAACAGAAAAACTGCATCAGAACATTACTGAAAACTTTATATCGGGCTCAGGAAAGTTCGGATATCACTCGCTCGCACTTCTCCTCAAGGATATTCACGGCCTCTGTGAAGAGCACCTCTGGCGGTAGAGATCCGGTGGACTCGATTGTAACTGAACCAGCAGAAACAAGCAACGAAAAAACACTGATTAGCAGCAGGCTAGAAGAATCGGAACCCCTGCAAAAAAAGAAGAATCAGAGCCATTATAAACAGGTCGTTTGCTACTTACAAATGAAGTGGTCTCTAACGCGCCGTAGCTCTACTTGATCATCAGCCAGTCTGACACATTCCCTACAAAGGGTGCATGCTCTTGGCTTTGCAACAACTGCTCTCTTCTCCCCTGGACAATGGAGATACAAGGGGTGAACATAAGCTTCGGGCAAGAACGCAGCTTGGAAAAATAAAGGCACAACATACGGGCACCTATAAACACTAGACACTTTCCATGTTGACATCACGCGGATTATCTAATTGCTTTTGATCTCTTGACCCTTATTAGTTACTTGTTGAACTTTGAACCAATTTATTCCCATGTTGTCTATCTAGTACAAAATGAATGTTGAGGACATTTGGCAAGTTAGAAATGCTTCAAAAACAACCATCTTAGTGATCTAAACTAAAGTAATTATTAGGGTCCAGTGGGTGCTTGAGTCCTAGTTAAATGCCAACATAAATGGACTAAAGTGCTCGTAAACATCCAAATAAATCAGAACTGGTCAGACAGGCCAACAATAGCAGGAGTTATACACACTAAAGACAACTTGGGACTGCAGAGTTGAAGTTAACCTTTAGAAGATACCTCTGGAGTTGAATTGAACTAGAAATTGTGGACCAAGTTAGTTGACCTATATAAAGGACTAGTGTGTAACCATTTTGTTCAAGCAATTAAGAAACAGAAGTTCCAATAAGCCTCAGGAACAAGCCCTGCCACTGGATTACAGAGCGCGGTCTTTCTGGAACATTATCCCCAATTTACCCATTGCGGACAAAGGTCCATAACAACTTAGTGTCAAGCCAATTGCTGCTCTGCAATTAGAGTACTCATGGGTTCATTCCTGCACTTCAAAAGCTTTCGTGGCCACCTAGAATCCATATAATTTTGCGGATGCTGTCTAACCAAAAATAGCTAAAATGTTAGTGCCTTGCTCTTTTTTTTTTTTGCTTCGAATCCCAAAGTATTAATCGCCTGTTTACAGAGTGTGCTATTGCCAAATTATGGGGGAGTGAGCTTCTGAATTGGTTGGGAAGATACTGGTATGTACTATGGTTGAATTGCTAGTCCCTGTTTGGTGATTCCAAACTTACACCTATGATATTATATCTTCAGCAGTGATGTGATTTGAATGGAAACTGAGAAATTATTCACTGTTCCTGAGGATTGCTGCTTCCAGATGGAGGTACACCATGATAGAGATAGAGACGGGGTCAAGTGCCAGGAGATTGTTGTGCTGGGGCTATACGTTACAACTTATTGGGACTTTGGAAACGTCAATGGGGTCACAGAAAGATGGCTGGCGCCATGGGAAAGGAAATGCTACCCTGGAAGAACTGAGAGACCCTGCACATGCTATGATGGTTATTTGCAGCAACAATGGAATGTTTGTGTACTGTGGGCGCCATAGGAAAGGAAATGCTCAAGGGAAATGTGGTGACCCTGGAAGAACTGAGAGAGACCCTGCACATGCTGTGATGGTTATTTGCAGCAACAATGGAATGTTTGTGTACTGTGTTTTTGTTTCTGTAGAGCTAGCGGTGCCAGGACTCTAGTGGCTATAATGATCTAGTAGTCATGGAGGTTGTGTCCATCTTCAGCGTAGTGGTGGTATAAAACAGCTCAAACCAAGGACTGCAATCAATTAGATCTTCCATTTTCAATGGAAATGAAACTAGGCCTAGGACTTTTTATTTGTAAAATTTAGGCAATATCACAAAATGATGATCTGGTAGACATGGTGTTACTAGGATTGACAAACCCCTCCCATGCTACTCAGATACAACAGTCAATAAACAAGCACACCAACAGCTACTAAAACTTCTCAGCCTCTCAAAATAGGAAGTCAAAGACAAGTTACCCTTTCCCAGGTCTTCAATGTCAAAAACATTAACTGGGCATTTTTTCACTAGCTCCTCTGCATCACCATTTTTAATTTCTTTGAGAAGAACAACCTACATGATAACAAAACAATCAGCAGTGGAGACGAATAGTTTGCAGTTACTCGACATATAATTACTGGAAATGCCATAACACGAATCTTACCTCAGGGAGCATCCTGTACCAGGCTGTAGCAACTGGAGACCACTTCGCATGAACTTTCCCCACTCCCTTAACAGCATGTGCCTCAAGCTCAATAGCCTGAAATAGAACAAAAAATATTAGAACACATCATGATTGACTTTTAACACAAATGGCACTCCCTGAAAATGCGTAAAAGAATTTTAAATTAGCATCAAAAAATTCTATTAGGCATACACTGACTCACATTAACTTAGGCTTGATTATTTAAATCATGACAAAAGGTTATTCATCTAAATGATGGTACCAAGTAATGTAACTATTAGTAACAAAATAACCTGTCCTGGCCCAAGCCTGGCGATTGTTATGTCATTATACTTCACACCGAGAGGCCTTTCAGAGGTATTCTGTTGGCTTTGACCAAAGGATGTGTAGGTCCTCTGATTGTCCCCAGATTGCGCAGGAGATGCCATAGTTAATTGGCTGCCTTCTGGCAACCACTCCAATTGACCAGACTTAACTGCGAGCCAAGAAAGCTGTAAGCAACTGTATACTGCTAAAGCCCAACCATAACACATGAATAAAATTGGATAATGCTAACAGTATATACTACCCCTCCGTCCCAAAGTACGTCTTATTTTGGGACGGAGGGAGTATATAGAAACAACAACAACAACAACAACATCAACAAGCTAACAAAACTGAAATGTCTAATTAATCATTGACATAAGATGCAGTTATTCAGCAAAGTAACTTATTGATGATTGATTAAGATAAGAGATTATGTGATTGGGCACTGCATGATTTCTAAGTCAAACAATGTTACAAGAATGGACATAAGCAGAGGTACAGTACCAAGAACCAAATATCCAGTATTTGAATCTTTGTTCTAATACATACCAGTAAAATAGGTTTGCTTAGGTGCTTTAGGTTGTACACAAGATATTCAAAAAGTAAAAGGCATATATGCATTTAGTTTCAAAAGCAATGAACAGACATGATACAGAAGATAAGCTGAGGCTAATTATAGACGAAGAAATAATTTGTTGATGATATACATTTGAAAGACAAAGTTCCCAATAAGAAAATGGTAAGATGATTGGAAACTGTACTAGAGTCCGGCTTGCAGGCAAAGAATATATACCTGTAAGCCTTTGGGAACCCTTTTCACATGAAACATGCAGTTTGTACACAATAGTGTTCCTTTCATTTGGGACATCATCTACAAAAGAAAAGAAAAGAATAAGCTGGATGCAACCACATTTATGAATGTGAAACTACAGAAATTTATGACACTGACCAGAGATATAATCAAAAAGCCTTGGGTCAGCATCAAGTGGAATAAGGCCTAGTCGATGTGAAAGGACCTCGTCTGCTATAACTGAGGTATTGTCAACCATGAAGACTTTCTCAATGGCCATTGTAGGAACCTATGAATTAATATTACACAGTACATATATAATGCTTAGATGTTAAACAGGAAACATATTGGAATACCCAGCAAATAGTTTTTGAGATGGTGCAGATGACAACAATGTGCATACCTCTGCAATGAGGATTCTCCGGAAAGCATTAGCTATCGATGCATCAACGCCAATCATATCAAACTCCATATCCTCATCTGTAAGTCGATTTATCTCGATTTTAAAGTTCTTGCAGAACTTCTCAACTGAGACACTAGTATCAAATCCCATAGCAGCAAAAGCACCCGAGTATTGAAACCCTTCTGTCTATTGAAACATAAAGAGAAAACATAAAAATTTATATATGAGCTATCCATATAATCAGCTGACAGCCTTCAATAACAAACAGAAAAAAAATGTTTCAAAAATCATATGAAGATCATAAATGCCCAATCTGTTCTTAAAGTAGCGACATTTTGCCAGTATAACTGGACAATTATAACACAGCATATAAATACTGCAGAACTGGAAAAAATGATTTTGGTTTGCAACCAAATTCCTCCAAGTAAATACCTCACCGTGCCAACCTTTTCCATCTAAGCCGAACACAAGTAAACAAGCAGTGATATTTAAGAGAACATGTTCAAGCCTTTTTAACAGAAGCAAAATAGCACATCAAAACGGCGATGGGAACCAAAATCACCTTCATTTCAAAATATTATAATAATTGGACAATTGGATGCTAAGAGAGAATGATTTATGTTCCTACGAGAAATTAGGTTATTACATAAGAAGTCTACACTACAGCGGACATGATTCCTGCGGGAAAAAAATGTCACCGCAAACAATTTAAGCGCATAAAACACCGCACACGGGCAGAATAGGTGTATGAGAATCACTAAGACGTAATGAAACAAAAGAACGGGGTAGGGAGTAGATGAATACATGAGTGGGGGCATCGGCCTTGCAGAGAACACGGGTGCGCTGGAGCTCAAGAAAGTCTGGCAATGAGGAACCATCGGGGCTTTCCATCCCCGCGGGAGCGAAGCGAGGCTTGGGGAGGGGGCGGCGGCCGTGGCCTAGTGGCGGCGGCGCGGTCGGAGACGGGAGAGGACGAGGGCACGAGGCGGCTGGGTAAGGAGAGAGAGAGAGAGAGAGGGAGAGAGAGAGAGGCTGAGCGCGCGGCGGCGGCGGCGGGGCAAAGGTTCTTCTCCTCTACAGGGAGCAAAACCCTTCTGCGCTCGCTCCTTGGGCCCCGGGGTCAGCTGCCCTGAGAGCTGTCTTGGTGGGCCGTGCGACCCGTGCTGCCTGATGCCTTGCTGTAAGCGGATTAGCCTCTCATCCACCGTACAATCTTGATCCAACGGCTGTTGTGCCCTCATCTTACATCCTAGTTATTTCACGAATTTCGTTTAGTTAAGAAATCACTTCTTGGACCGCAAAATGAGGGGTGCAGCTGTCATTGGATAGAGAGGGCTAAAGCAACTCTAGCAGAGTCGCCACATTGACGATCATCATAATGCATATGAAACGCGCTTCATACGGATATAAAGGTTGTCGAGATGACATCTAAACACAGTGTTATCATATCTCAACCTTCATACTTTCCCCCGTTTTCTCATTCAAGCACTTAGATTCTCTCCAAAAAATAAATGTTTAACATCAAGAAATCATGGACATATATAGTTTTAGAGAAGTTGCAAAAACAAAAATATGAACGAGCGACATGTCCAAATCACATCTGGCGTTGACGATCGTCATAATGCATATGAAACGCGTTTCATACGGATATAGAGGTTGTCGAGACGACATCTAAATACAGTGTTATCATATCTCAACCTCCATACTTTCCCCGTTTTCTCATTCAAGCACTTAGATTCTCTCCAAAAAATAAATGTTTGAACATCAAAAAATCATGGACATATATAGTTTTAGAGAAGTTGCAAAAACAAAAATATGAACGAGCGACATGTCCAAATCACATATGGCGTTGTGTGCACCAGCCCTTCCGTCAGAGTGTGCACCAACCCTTCCTCCTCCGGTATGAGTAGTGTGCTCTTCTTCGAGGTTTCTCGAATGTATGATGATATCCCGCGTCTTCTCCCAAAATTCTTGAGCCCCTAAAGCCATTGTGACCGGATACATCGTGCTGAACTGATTCTTTTTTTAAACGGGGGCAAAAGGTGATGAACTGATTCTGGTCGTGTAGGCGGGCATCTCTTATTTGATCCACCTTAATTTAAAGTCTACTCCACTCCATCTCTGACTTAAGTTAGAGCATCTTCTTTGTCTAGCCGATGTTTGCTCTCTTGCATAGCCTCCTATCTCAGCTTCTTCTCTTCATTATTCTTCTCCTCCAACTCAAGCTTTTATTGCTTCCTTTTCCTCTCTTCATCCCCTCGGTATGAGCGACTAGTGCTAGCCGCCGAAATGATACTTCTAGGCACATTTATCATTTTCTCTTCATCAAAATCATCTCCGTCGTCATCCATCTTCGAAGAGGAATTGGCGCCCTTCACAGATTATGGATTGTCGTCCTCATACCTCATCTTCCACTTCTCATGCCCTTTCGACAAATCCAAAAAATGTAGGAGGCAAAATGGTTTGTCCTTCAACTTGACCATTTGTTTGTACCTCTTTTGAGTTGTCTCATCCTAAAACATACAAATGCATAAATTGATGAGAATGTTCAAAGTAATGGAAAGATGGCAATAAAATAACAACAAAATTGCTTACATATTGAGCAATGGTTGAACCGCTAGGAGGAGCGTGCTTCACTTGCTCCTTGCAACCCGTCGAATGGCTGCACATGTCTTGAATGCAGCCCATCATTTTGTGAGAGATTTGAGCATACTTTTATTCTCCGCCCAGGATAAAAAATGAAACGCTCCTCAATGCACTTCCAATACTCTCATGCCGATTGATTCTTCCCGACGATCACATCAAGGAGATATCTTGTCGTGCCCAGACAAACACAACATTCTCATCAGGCTTAAAGTTATTTATCCGAATTGCCTTCTTCTTTGATGAGTCGGTGGCATCGAAATGAGCAAATTACATATCTTGGATGGAATCATGATAGGAAAGCGACAACGATGCGCCCTCGAAATCAACATCGTTTGTTCCGAATTCACCAATCATTATATTGAAAAAATCATCATTGTTGAGGGCCAATTCTCCCAAATTGAGGATGTCACCACTAAATCACAAACATTGCACATTTTCCAACAATTTTGCACGGCTACCTCGCGTTCAATCAAACAAAACCCTATTACACGGCAAAAAAATGTTTTTTTACCTCATGGTCGTTGCTGGTCCAACACACGATTGGGAAGCCGGCCTTGTTTAGTCAGTTGCCGGAGGAAGCAAGGAGGGGCAAAGGCACCCGCAACGCCCTTCCTCTTCTTCTAGTTTGGTTCCTTTGATGAGGACCGCCACAACACTCCAGGCGAAGGCAAAGGCACCTCCGCTCGAGACTCTTCACCGGTAGGGTAGAGGCCGGTCGTCGCGACTATTGAAGTCGCTGGGTCCGATTCCAAAAACAAACCTCTAGACACAGACATATCTATGTGTTGCCGTTGTATTTCATAAAGGAGATTCCTGCTTTACCGATTACCCGCTTGTTTCCGTTGCTCCACGACTTTCACCATGGAGGCCACCCAAAAGTCCTTGCTAGGTCTCAGATATCGGGATCACATGATCCATTTTCTAAATAAAAAAATCACTAATCTATTTTTTCTTTGAAAACGCCCTGCTCATGTATATGACTTAATGTTTAGGGAAGTGCATCGATGAACCCGAGTAGGTATGAAGTCACTTTGAAAAACACATTTCTAAATGCTAAAAAAGTTTGAAAAAGGTTGCACGAATACATCTTCATGTTTTATGTGCGTGCATAAAGTTTCATGGCAAAATTAACTTTTTTGTAGCCTGTGTAAAAAAGACAAAAATTATGTCATAAAATGCTATTTAGAAGCATTGAAATTGGTCTTTTTTGCTAGACAAAACGGAAAGTCATTTTTTTCACAAAACTCTATGCCGCACACACATTTGTGAACATGTATGCGTGGATTTTTTTTTTACATTTTAAAACATGTTTTAAATGCATTTTTCAAAAAGTGGATATATATGCCCATGGGTTCAGGACGTGCCGACTCGTGATGTTTGTTTCCAGATTTCAAGCTTACCAACCGCAAGTTTGTTTCACCGAATAGAAGATTTTACCATTTCTCTCCACACTATCCAAGCCTGGGCAGTACGTGTTAAAGCACGAGTGCCTGATTCACACTTCTACTGGATCCGCAACGGTGACAACAGGTATAACTTAAAAACTATGCCTCATCATTTGCTGCATAACTGTATGTCGTAATCAAGGTTCTCCAGAAGAAGAGGAAAAGCCTAAACTAAACTAGTTTACAAAATTAGCAAATTACATGAAAATCTAGAAAAGTCATTGGTTATCTTGTCCTAGACCCGCCGATTCGTCATTCCGAGATAAGAAGTTGGCATTAAATCACAACCACTGAAAAGCAGGCTGAAGATTTCCTGAAGAAAATCCCAGTCATGTCCTCAGATTTTTTTTTTCTGTAATGCGATGACCTCAGCTGGAAAGAATCCGCGAGAAAATGTCTTGTGCATACTGGAGGAACATCTTGAAACCTTTTTGTACATCCGAAAATCTTTCTCATGTTGTGTCAGCAAGATACAGGATGGTGAGATAGGACATAAGATAAAATCTTCAGGCACAAGCACCAGTCAAACTATAGCCCAGAATTTCTTCCTACAAATCAACACCTGCTCCGGCCTGTTTTCCTCATTTTCCAACGTGTGAATGGTGACATCCCATAGGAACTTTGGTGCGAGATCACTGATTCTTGAGAGAGTGGTATTCTCATCTCTGATAATGATAAAACCCTGCATGTCCAAAATTATTGTAATGCAGAATGGATTATTGTCTATGAATTTAATTTCCATCACTATATTATCATATTTGATCTCTGGTATTCAAGAAAGAGAAACACAGAAGCTCATGCGACACAAAAATATTTCTAAGTGGTGAGAAAGGTTGCTTGCAATTTATACTGCATTAGGTACAAATCATTTCTTGCACATGGCCAATTGTTATACATTGAGAAACAGGCTGATTAGACCACATACTATCGTATTTCCCTGGACAAATCATTTCTTGCACATGACCATTTATGATATTTCAATCAGTAATTAAGTGGCCTTGCACAAAACCGTCATAAGGCATGTTCCACACCATTTGGGGAAATTTAAAATCAAATTGAAAATTAGTCCTTAACAAATCTAGTAAAATGATTAAATAAAAACCTGACTGATGGCATGTTCAAACATTGAAGGAGCAGTTTTCACTAGAAAAATGATGTGCTCCCTCCGTTCACTATTATAAGACGTTTTGCATATTTCAATATGGACTACATACGGATTGAAACCAGTGAACAAACACACTAAAATGCGCCTATATATATCTGATTCAGAAAAAAGTTAGAACATCTTATAATAGTGACGGAGGAAGTACTTCTTTAAGAAAATAGATCCGATGACAAGAGAAGACATTTCCATTCTATTTGTCTGTGAAGATACAATAAATAGATATACCTCAAATATTAGATATTTAAAGCAACAAGACTGTGCTTAGGCATCTATTGTGACATGAACATGAATCACTCTTTCAATGAACATGAATCACTCTTTCAAAAATTAAAACCGTTGGAAGAAGGAAGAAGAAAAATACTGTTCTTACAAACATTGGCAACCTAGATATGATATGCAATGTGTAAATACATATTTGAATCAAGGCCACATATTTCGAGTCTAACTTTGACCGTCGAGTTGGCCATTAAAACATATGCTATATACTTATATGTACTAAAAAGTATACCATTGTAAACTTTTTTCAAATATGAATCCAATTATATACTTTGTGTGGCATATAACTCATATTTTGTTGGTCAAAACAACGGCCAAAGATAGACACAAAATACAAGGTAGTTGTGCATATAAAAAGGAGGGAGTATATATCAATATTACCTGTGGACGAATGATGCGATCTATTTCTAGCATGATATCTTCCAATAAGCAACCTCCTACATGACCTTGATAGTGTGAAAAGAGGTGGAAAGCATGTAGCAAATCATATGACCTAGGATATGTTGAGAATGGCTGGCACCTGCAGCATAATGGTTTTTGTTTCATCATAACAAGGGAAGTAGATGTTTATATGTTCAGAAGAAATACTAACCAGTCATGGTAAGAACCAATTAACCCCCGGTCATAGATAACAGGCAGTGTGTTGATGGTTGTATAGGGTACTATATTCATAATCCAGACAGGATCAGTGCTTAGTGCCATAGCAAATCCACCATAATTAGCATTCATGTCCATGATATTCCGTATGCTAGTCTTTTCAACACCAAGAAATGACCAGTACTTGCGAACCTGGTCCCGCCAGAACTGGTTATTATTCTCAAACTTCTCTGGAGTAACTCCTAGAAAACATATTCCAGAAAATAGTTTATACTTATACATATGTGCTACAAGATCGAGCCAAAGATCAAACTAGATTTACCTAAAAATTATTAGTACAATTTAAATCACTGGTAAAGCTGCTGCCTTGTGACCATGAGGTCATGGGTTCAAGTCCTGGAAACAGCCTCTTACAGAAATGTAGGGAAAGGCTGCGTACTATAGACCCAAAGTGGTCGGACCCTTCCCTGGACCCTGCGCAAGCGGGAGCTACATGCACCAGGTTGCCCTTTTTTTTTTATATCTGCAATTTACAGAAATATTTGTGTGCTTCAAGAAGTAACATGTCATATTTGTGAAATGCCACACCCAAACTGTTTTCCTATCACTCAAAATTATTGTCTTGCTCAATTAAAGCCATATGTGAGCAGTAATATCAATATTTCAATAGTAAGGTCAAGGAATGTCAAATAGGACTCTGCCACAAGAATGACTTCCAGGGTTGGCAGGCCGTTAGGCAGAAAAGATAACTCTTCTCAAGGCCCCCACCGGTGTCTCCGGACTTCCTAACGTCGTTGTCAACTGCCACATCCCAACCTGGGAAATTCTTAACCCGATTCCCTTCCAGGGTCTATCTGCTGGGGTTACCCTTCCCTTAAGATTGGCTTGCTAACACTAAGGAAAGGTTGATGTTCAGTGCTCCAAAATTGGTCAGCTCTTTAAAAACCTTAATATTTGAAGGGACAAAAAAAAGCTTTAAACAACAGGCCTACGCTCAGAAAAACTCCAGCAAGCCACTGACAGTCAGCTAGTTGCAGGTACCACAGCGAATAACACTAAACTTTTTTTTTGCGGGTAGCCAACAACACTACACAATAAGCATACCTGCTTTTTTTCCGATTTTCGAACATATGTTAAACATAGAGGAATTAGTTTCACTTCAAAAATTTGAGCTCCAGGATGGAACATGGCCCAAACATGCAGAACCAAAACTAGCTCGTTCTTTCTCTTTTGTAGGCAATGGAAATGGACTGACCTATTATTTCCAAACTCCTCGAATAAAATAACAGGCGTTCAGGTCTGGAAGGCAGTTTCTGAATTTTTGATTGGTCCGTGTTCAACCGAACACAGTTCATTAATGGAGCTTGCCATGAAGAAGTGTCACCGGGGTCACAGATATTCAGGATCCCCATATCAGCATTTTTCTGTCGGCAAGATTCATCTTCAGGTTTGATCCATATAGCAGTCTGAACATGCTTAGCAATAAGCTTCCAACACATTGCTGATGTGATATTAATTAGCTTCTCCCAGATAATAGGGAAATCCTTATCTTTTCTATAAGCTGGTGGAGCAGAATATACAAAATATCCATTAGGTCGCAAAAGACGATCGACCTCTTTGAGCAATATTCCATCTGCAAAAAAAAGGAAAGAGCTACTGGTTGAATGGTGCATTTCTAAAGTAGAATTCATAAACAAAGGATCATCATCAGAAGGAACTTTTAGTAGAACAAAAATATCAATGATGAAAGAGGACACATTTTTATGCGAACCAACTTACTTTTAAGGGCATGTTACAATAAACTGAAAACAGAATATAACTAACAAGATCCCACATAAAAATACTGCCACATCTTAAATTTTGAAATGTGCTCAGCAGCTTAGCATAAACACTAACAGTATGTGAATCTTACCATTTTCATGCCAGTCAACACGACATCGGGAGCAATGAACCATTTCAAATGAATTTCCAGGATACGGTAATTGCTTTGTGGCCAACACAGAGATCATTGCACCAATCCCACGCTCTAAAGCAAACTGGATTTGATTCTCATGGCCATCTTTTGGCGCGAATGACATAGTATGAATATCTAGGGGAAGAAGATAAGCAGAGAAGCTGGCAACACCGCATCCAACATCCAAAACCTGAACAACTCCTGCAGAGCGGAGATCACCAGTACTATTGGTTGTCATATTTCCTAGCCTGCATTGATCCATTTACAGAAATTATCTCACCGCAAGATCTTTTGTACGAGATACAAGAGGGCAGCAACATAAGACTGCTATTATTTGGTGTTTATGCTTCAAGTAGGATGTTTGCTAAAGAGGAACAATATCAGATCAAAGTTGACAATGCTCAGAATTTTGCTACTAGGCATCACACCCAAATATTTATTTACAAGATATTACAAGAATCAGACCATTCTACAGCCTAAATATTAAACTACACACCAGAAAATTAGGCAAGCAATCCAAGGTTACCTCTCTATGTATTCTGATGCACCACGCTTGAAGTGAGTGCCACCGCCAGGAAACCACCAAAGCTTACCATTCTCATGCACCCAATTCTGTCCTCCTTTTACCTCAGAAAGGTGTGAATGATTCACATTACTACGCCATACATAGTCCCGACTTGTTGGCCATCTTATCGGTATCTTGTAGTCATTTGGTGGGGGCACCAAACAGAACAAGCTCTCCTCTCGTGGAGGGCATTTAGCTTCAAGATCCTCGTGTCTAGATCTATCCAGGTTCCTTAAGCTTCTTATATAGGCGGCATCGTGACAGGGAATATGCTCGTTGTATTCCAAAGGGCACACATCAAGTCCATAATCAGGAACTGAGATTGATGCCGTTCGATAAGTAACACCAACTTTGTTTGTGAACTCTGAAGCATCTGCAAGTGAAAATCAAACAGGTTTAACCTTTTTGGCATGGAAACGTTCGCATGGTGCACTAGGAGTTCAGGATAGATGCGCCACATGGTACATTTCTGGCATAAGCTGCAACTCAGAGAAATAGAAAAACAAATCTAGAACCAGGACAAACTGTCAAGACCAAACTGATAGTATAACTTTGCGTATGAACTGAAACAAACTACGTCAAGGCCCAGTAGATTTACTTCTTGTCGGAGACAAGTGTGGCAATATCGGAGAGTGAATTTCTCAAGCATTACACCTCTCGTGACAACGTCGGAGCATCTGAGATAACCTGAATAGGAAGCTTAAAGCCGCGGCGCGTATTGGACGGAACTGAACAAATAATTGCGATCCAGCGGCGGATCGACAGGGGAGGCGTGCTCTGTGGCCCGGGAGCGGAGAGTAGATAGGTACCTTGGGGATTGGAGGTACCGGGCGACCGGGAGACGGAAGGGGGCAGTATGAGCGCGGGGGAGGCGGAGGACTGGAAGAGGGTGCCGGCGTAGAAGGAGGCGGCGACGAGGGCGACGCCCAGCAGGAGCAGCTGCACCGACCGCGGCTCCGCCGACGCCGGCGAACACCACCGCCCCATTATGCTGCTCTCACTCTCACTTCCCCTTCCTCAGCGTCAAGACGATCTCTGCTTGGAGGAGATGGGGAGTTGGGACTTGGGACTGAGTTCATCCCCCCTTCCTCTATTTCTTTTTCCATTAAAAAATACTTCCTCCCTTTTAAAATACTACTGTACATGAATCTAGGTTTCATTGGGATAAATCTTTGACTATCAGTTACTCTATTAGTGTATATACTTTATGTGGCATAAAATTAATTTCATCTTAGTACTTCCTCTATAAATAAAGTAATAAACTAACAGTTTTGCTAAATCTCAGTCGACTAAAACTTAGCTACGTCTCAATCGATGCTATATTCATGAAATTTTACATTGAGATCCTTACAAATTCTTTTTTTTCATATATTCTCTTTTTCTTTCTTACATGTTATGTCACTTGACTGAGACTTGATTAAGTCTCAATCAACCGAGACCTAACCACACCCATAAACTTATATAAAACATTTTAGACCACACATCTTATATTAGTTTACAGAGGGAATACTTATTTTATGTTTATAGTCTTATATTCCAGATCAATCTCCCCTTTGATCTCCTCTTCGGCTCGAGCGCTGGGATTATTGTCTCTCTTTTGTTGTGTAGTAAGATGTCATGGCAACATCGCTCCAACGGTGATGACAGTGTTGCTTCGAAGTCCTCACAAGGCAACTTTCAATGTCGGTGGCACTTGGTCGGGCGTTGTTGAGGAGTTTAGATGTTCTTATTCCCGCCATGTTCTTTGTCGACGTGGGTCCATGGGTATTATCCGCAATATCCTCGTCACCTTCAATAGCTCCTTCTTTCAAGCCTTTGCGCTCAAGGTCATCATCCTTGATTGGTGCTACTTGTCGACTGCCTACCTAAATCAGGGTGGTGCCCCCACAATATAATGTGCGATTGTCAATCTCGTTATACACATGACTCAACGAAGATTTGATCCTCTATTGGCTTTTGCAAGTATTTCAATGATCGAATTTCTTGATGTTATCTATCACCAGCGAGAACTATGGCGACCAACGACGATAAGTTAGGATGCAGCTTTGACGAAATTTTTTAGGCATAGGTTCATGGTTGTAGTCTCACATTTGTTTATGATTGTTTTTGTGTATGTGGCTCAGTTATCTCCATTATGGGACTCGATGATGTCATTATCTAATATAAGCTAGAGTTGACTTAAAAAATGACGAGACACATTATTAAAAATATTGTGTTTGATTTATTTTAGCATTCTTTTGACTGCTTGAACTTGAGTGGGGAGTTGTGTTCAAATTTCAAAGTAAAATTGTTGCGAAATGAGACAATCCCTCTCAATTCCTTCCGAGTATTTTTCTATGAAATTTGGAAATTTAACGTTTAGTAAATGTGCCCAGGACGGCTATATCATAGGATTGGAGTTCTCCCTTTTTACACTCAATTGTACTTGACAACCTACGTGATCTCAGAACCTATTGCATACTTTTTATAAGTCCGACTTTTGTTCATCTTCTTTTTCGTTTCTCTAAAATTTGGATGTTATTTTCTGTGAGCCATTCAAAGACATCATACCGCTTCAAAATTCCCTATGTTTGAGGTTCTGTAAGAATTCATATCACTTGATATCCTATTTGTTTGTGTTATTTTGGACAAGTTTTGCAAGAACTATACTTGAATAGTTCAGTTAATTTCCCACGGTAACAGAAAAAAGCTCAAGGTCCTTCTTCAACCGCCCTCAGGCCTTCCCACAGACGAAAACAAACAAAAAAATGAAAGATGCATATCCATCGCCTCAGGTGTACAGGGTAATACCTTGATTATCACACACACACACAAAATATGTAACACCTTGAGGAGATGAATAGTAATGATTCTCAGAAAACAAAAATATATATATGCAAATTAGTTCCAAGCCTTTCAGAACTTTCTTTTATGAAAGAACAACTTTAAATTTCATAACGCATCTTAATGAGGTATGCAGGTTCAATTCACATGATTC
The DNA here is from genome assembly GCF_002162155.2 of Triticum dicoccoides. Classification (NCBI taxonomy): domain Eukaryota; kingdom Viridiplantae; phylum Streptophyta; class Magnoliopsida; order Poales; family Poaceae; genus Triticum; species Triticum dicoccoides. The sequence goes on from NC_041380.1 coordinate 420,463,576, forward strand.
TCGGTGTCGTCCAGCAATGTACAATGATCAAACATATCAGAATTCAGAACATGACAATTCCCACCAGAAACACAAGCTCTGTACTTTCAACATTTTTGTGATCAAAGAGAAATATAGGTGCTATTTCATGGGTATAAAATCTATCCCGGGGCTCAAGCGATCTCTCAAGAACAATGCCTACAGGATGGTGATACAAATGTACGCTGCACAGCTGAACTGAACGCATGTCAAGGTGTGGCCTGTGACAATGCAGATCCAATCTGACACATGAGAGGGTACACTGGACTGAACTCCTTGTCTCCACGGGACCTGACCTTCATCTCATAGTCGTCCAGGGTTGCCTTCACGCCCTTCCAGATCTGATCCTCGCCTTGTGAATCAAGCCACAGAGAATACTGCAGCGGTGTCAGCTTGTTCCGCTGTAAGGGCGAGTGTAGCTCATCCGGCCCTCGTGAATATAGGTGGTGGAGGATCACGCTGGGTGGCAAGTCCTGAAGGAGTGGAGACTTGTCAAGCTGAGATGTCTCCAGGAATAGGACGGGGCGGAATGCACGTAATGCCCGGTATGGCGAGCCCAGCTGCTCCACTGGAAACAGATTCTGACCGACAGCTAGCTCCAGCTCGGCCATGTCCCTAGCCATTCTCAACTTCCCTGCTTCAGAGAGTGGCCTGACAAGAGAAGCGTGTCTTATGAAGAATATAAGGATCCTTGAGGCCATCCTTCTAACCATTATGGTACATATGGTCTCCGAGCGGGAGGCTGATGATGGCAGAAGCTTTGACAAGAACTCGTTGCGGAAGTGGACGGCACACTTCTGAAGCTCCTCCATGTAGGCTGATGCATTATTGTCCATCGCTCCATCCATTCCATCAGCTCCAAAGTCCTGCTCGTGCATTTGCAGAATGCATGATTCCAGACGATCGAGCATTGCTTGGAATAGGGAGGTCACCGAATCACAAGCAACCCCATATATGACCCCGAGAGATGGGGAAAGGACTTCAGAAGCAACATTTGGGAGTGTTGACAGGATGCTTGAAATACGTGTGTGAACCTCGTGGAGATGTAGACACAGAGCAAAGTTTTTTAATTGAGCTGGAGTCACTGTGCCAGTAACTTGACGGGCTTCAGGGCCAGTAGAAATCTACATTTGAAGCAAAATATATGTCAGCAAATGTGCACAATGATGGAAGTGATGCCAATAACTGCACAAGTGCATGCACATATACAAGGCAGCACATACGAGGAAAGAAGAGAGGCATTATCAAATGCATATGAAGGATAGACAGACAGCGAGACTATAAATAAGAAAATGAAATAGAAGACTGTCATCTAGCAGCACCAACAGGTATAGCCATTGCAGTTATAGGCTCAGATGATGCGTGCCCCTTTTACTTCCCTGGAAAGGCAATCCAGCCTTTCTGTAGGAAAAGATTGAGGGACAGCTGACACTACTGAATGGGAATGCACATGAAGACAGGGATACATTAAGCAGTGTGCTACAGGACAGCATTTTCTCATGATTTCTCCTGTTTGATGTACTGTATTTATTTTCTTCCTTTACTTGCAGCATTCAATACATATGTAACAGAACAAAAAGTTTAGTCAATGAAACCAACAAGAAAACACTACTTTTATGGATGCAACCACAGCTACCACAACCCGGGGGCAAGCTGACTCAAACAATCACAGACCTGACTAAAACCTGCATATTTATTGGTCTCAATGAGTAAGTTTGATTTTCCGACAAGTGTGAGCAGGAGTTTTGAAGTCCAGAAGATGAGAAGAATCAAACTATGAGCGGCATCTAGTAATAAAGGTCAGGACGGGAGGTGACTGATTAGGTTCCCACTCAACTCAGGAGTGAAAAACCAACCCGCTCAAGACAATGAGCTAGCAGATACAACTATAATCGCCTAAGGAGACCATTGATTTTCTGCTTCTCGGGCATGCGGACACCATGCGTATGGCAGAAGCCAAGGGAAAATGCTTCTCCCTAGTTGGAAGGGATTAAGATCAAAGCATCTTTAAAGCTGAAGCACAACTGCTCAAGCCCATCGACACATGTCCCAAAGCCAAGGTTGGAGAAATTCAACAATGTGGAAGAGCTAAAAGCCTAAAACGATAGCAAAAACAAGTATAGACAAGTTTCAAACACATTACTGGGAACTTATACTCAATGCAGCCTGACATGAGGAGCATTTGTTAAAATTTGATGAATAAATTGAGAAAGCAAAAACTACCTACAGACTTGCAAAAATAATTAGTAGAAAATATTGTGCACCTGATATTCAGCTCTTTGTGCTAAAAGAAGCAAGATCTTTCCAATTTCACGCAGAACAAGAAGCAGCAAATGCCCATGAGTTCGCACAACTTCAATTTCCTCTTGGATGCGAGATATTAGCCTTGATATTTGATCCTTCGATGGTATACTTCCACGGTTCGACATAGGAAATATGCTATTGATGTAATCAGAAAGGCGACTCTGACTGAGAGCCAAAAAGGCAGTCTGGAATATCTGAATGGCTGCAACCATGTGATCTTTTCCTTCGGGAGTAAGCGCTGGAAGGGTACCCTTAACATCAGTATCTCTTGAAATCCTCTCAAGAAGGTTCTCAATCATTGAGAACAGTCTAGGATATCCAAGAGTAAATATTTCCTTGACAAAGCTTGATGCAGTAAAGACGGATTTCAGCTGACTTGCAAAGGCCTTAACAATTGCATCCCATACTCTCTCTGTCAACAGAGGCTCACCCTCCTGCAAAAGAATTTCTGTCAGTAGAAGTTCAAGCACATAGAACAAATAATTATTTAAGAAAGAACAAGGAAGGGATCAAGACACAGGATGTGCCTGTTAAGTGTTAGCGCCATACTTTGGAAACAAGCGAACATACCAAATATACTAAACTATCGTTGCAAGTGTAAACAAATTTGAGGCAATGTAGGAACTAGGAACAGTGACATAGAAAAATTTAGAATCTGATTGCAGATAAAACATGGAACACCCCACTTCAACTCTGAAGAACAGAAGCTGTGATTATAGAAGCTAGGAGAGGCTATGCATTTACCAATGTATCAGTCTAGTCTACATTTGAAGGCTAGGTACCATGAATAGATATTCAGGTGGGGGAGCTCCTCTGGTGATTCTCAAAAAACAAGATGTACTTAATTTAACCATCTAACTGATATCTTATACCTGATCCTAGGCATGCACTAGCTTAGCCCTAGCGAAAACTATTAGATGATAACAGAATCATCAGTTTCAATCAACAGAAGGGCTGGCTGCTCTCGACGACGGGGTGGTAATGAGATGCTGGGAGATGAGAGTTATTGGTGGATTGAGTGGGGGGAGGATTGCCCTCCCAATTCGAAGTTTTTTCCAGGAAGTTTCAACCATCGTAACTATGACAACAGTCACGACCGGCTATTAAGATCCTCACGACTATGGCAGCGTGGTACGCTCCGCCCTCTCGCGACCACTACTCTAATCAAAAGACTAGAGGCCCCTACGGGAGGAAAAATAGGACCATTTTGTGTAATCAATAACACTGCTATTTGATATACCATATAATCCCCACCCGCAAAACTAAAGTCTAGTCAACATAAGAACTGAAAAACAGTGAAACCTAAACATTTACTGGTATATTCATTTTCTGTGTGCATATGTCATTTCGTATCTCTTTGACTGCCTATATATCTCATAATTCTCAAGTGACAGTCATACTGCCAAAAAAAAAAACATGATATAGAGCATGTTCAATGCATCTTGATTCTAAATTGTCATTTCCATCAATCTGAAATCCTCATCATTAATTCAAAGATCGTGGCTCACCTGCCAAACCTCCTCAAGGAACAGCATTTGTGTGAACGGCACACGCTTCTTGGTGAGCACAGTCTGCAGCTGCCATGCAGCGATGACTGCCCGATGCAGCTCCTCCATGCACTGCCTCATCCTTTCCCAGAGTGCATCGGCTGCCCTCTTACTGCCACCAAGCTGTGGTGTGCCGCTTCTCTGCACGCCTCCAGGGCCGCCTCCACCACCAGCCATCGATATAGCCTTCATGTCCAGTGCCACGGTCACGCTCTTGGCCCCTGCTGCTTTGCACTTCCCCACGAGCCCCTCAACTGCCGGCTTCAGTTCTCCAAGATTGTAGTACACCTGCAGACCGCACCAGATGTCGTTCTGGTTGGACTCGGTGATGCCACGGTCGATCACAGCACTGGCCTCCGATCGGAGCTTGGAGGCGGCAGCATCAACCTTGCGCATTTCCTCATCAACGGCATTGATGCCGGAGAGGTTCTTCTCCTCGTATAGGAGGCGGATCTCGCGATGGAGCTCAGCCTGGCGGGCAAGGTCGGGGGCAGGGGAAGAGGCGAGGAGGCGTGAGGAGAGGCGGACGAGACGGTGGGAGTGGAGGAGGAGGTCGGCGGTGGCGAGGAGGCTGGAGAGGGAGGAGGAGGAGAGCGCGAGGTGGGCGCGCGGCGCCGAGAGGTGAGATGAGAGTAGGGAGAGGTGGGAGAAGAGGAGGCGGAGGTTGGAGGGGAGACTGGAGAGGGAGGCGGAGGCGGAGCGGAGGGAGAGGAGGTGCGAGAGGAGGAGCGGATGTCGGCGCAGCACCTCGGCGCGGAGGTGGCGACGGAGGAGGCGGATGGCGTCCTGCAGCTGCTCGGCGCGGGAGGCGGCAAGGCCGGAGGAGAGCGCGGCGGAGGAGAAGTCGGAGGGGGAGAAGGACGGGGAGAGGAAGGCGGAGAGGACGGGATCGGAGGCGAAGGCGTCGAGCGGGGAGGCGGGGTCGGAGGAGGAGGAGGTGGGGGAAGGAGGCGAGGCGAAGGAGTTTCCGGTGATGAGGTCCTTGGACGTCGGCGAGAGGAGGAGGCGCGGCGTGGCTGGGGCGGCCATGGCGGTGGCCGTCGCCGGGGCGGGTGGTGGATCTGGGGATAGGAGAGATCCGGAACACTCACTCCTCACTAGGCGTCATTTGGTCGTTAGAAGATTGAGAAAGTTGGATGGCTATAAGAGCAACTCCAATATGGGAGTACCCATTTTGTCCGCCGCCGTCAGTTTAGGTCAGCGCGGACAAAAACGACGGTTTAACGCAGAGACTTATTTTTATTTTCTGTCTACTTTGTATCCGCGGGGACTCATTTTCGATCCAAATTTAAACACATTTAGGTTCGAAGCGGACACAAAGTGAATGCTTTCTACGTCTCTCTCGTCCACCTCCGCCTGCTGCCGGTCCCGCGTGGCCTACCTACCATCCACTCACAGAATATTTTTTTCTCTCTCCCCTCTCTCTCGCGCTACCATGGCACAGGTGCTGCCACGCCGCCGCACTCGCCCTGCTCGGACGCCGCCGTGCTCCCGCGCTCTTCCTGTCGGGGGGCAGTACAAGCATCCACGCGAGCTAGCTAGCTTAGTTGCATGGATGCCGGCCTGTGCATGGCGCCCCAACTCCCTCCAGTCCTTTTTACTTTGCATATTAAAATTTTCTGAAGTCAAATTTCACAAAATTTGATCGTATTTATATAAAAATATCAACATCTGTCATGCTAAAGTTATACAGTATGAAACTTTAAATCATGACACATCTATTGATATTGATTTTAAATTATAAATGTTGGTATTTTTTTTATAAAGTTAGTCAAACTTTACGATGCTTGACTTCAGTCATATGCGAACTAAAAAGACCGGAGGGAGTAGCTAGCTAGCTTCGATGCATTGTGGGCCCCGGCTCGTGGTGACGCTCGAGCCACTCGCATGCCGTTCTGCACTTCCGCCATGGCTCAGGAGCTCGCTTGCATGCCTTGGCCACGTGGCCGCTCGCGTTTGACCCGGCCTCGCCATGCCACGCCGCCGCACGAGCTCGCCATGGCCTCGTCCCGCCACGCAGAGCAGCCGCCTCTGTCGCTCACGTACTCGTTCCGGCAACACGCCCCGCCCGGCTCCCGTGCTACAGCAGCTCGCGTGTCCGGCCCGGCCTCGCCCCGCCCCGCAGTAGGAGGAGCTCGCATGCCCGGCACGGCCGCGCCCCGCCATGTAGCAGGAGCGCGCGAGCCGGGGCGTCGAGCAGGGGCAGAGCAGCAGCGAGCTGCGGCGCGGAGGGGCCTAGCTAGCGCGGCGGCCACGAGCGGTGGTGGGCGGGGCGCGAGCTGCGGCGGGCGGAGCGAGCTAGCGAGGCGGCTGCGGTGGTCGCGGGGCTGGGGCGGGCGCGGCGCGCACGAGTCACGGCGGGCACGGCGAGCGTCGGGCCCGGGGCCGGGGCGAGCGGGCGCCGGGGACATGCAGGCCGCGCGAGAGCTGCAGCACGGGAGCCGGCGGGGCGACGCGGGAGCTCGCTCATCAGGTGTTCGACTGAATGCCGACGCGGACATGCATAAAATGTGCATGCCTCTCGTTGGGCGTACAGACCGACCCAAACGAAAAAACGGACACGGACGCGCGAACGGGCGACCCAAATGGACGAAAAGCGGACAAAAGCGATGTCCGTTTGGGTCGGCCCGTTGGAGTTGCTCTAATTTCACAAAAATACCTTTTCCACTATATTTTTTTATTTTTAACATGAATTTCAGCGCTGTTTCTTTATTGTTGATTCACTGTCACATGTATTGACAGAGGTTGTGCTTTACAATATTTTTCACTGTATGAAAGCAGATCTTATTCAACTAGTTGCCATTACAACTATTTAGCCTTATTTGGTTAATCCCCACAGCTATTGTTCAAAAAAACCACAACTACGATGTGCTTGAGCATCTACTAGAGAAGTGATGATAACCCATGCCAAG
>NC_041380.1:420470682-420562257 GCF_002162155.2 Triticum dicoccoides
ACTGAACCTTCTTGAAGGTTCTTATAGGAGTAAATCAACTCTATAATGTGCATCTAGAAATACCTACATAGTAATATTGTAAGTGTCATTGCACATTACAGGGTAGATAAATGCTTCAACATCGGCATAACGGCACACTAGAACGATAGGTGATGACTGGAGCTGGACCAGACCACCTGAAGGTTGAACAAAATTGAATCCAGACAGTTCGTTTGTGGTAACAGACATATCGGTTAGAGCCGAAATGGTGCTGGGAGAGGCTACAAGAGCCATTATTTTCATAGCATGCAAAGGGTTTCTTACATGCGATAGTGCGCTCCAAGCTGAATTAGCTGCTTGGTGAGAGAGAATTGCATTGGCTTTGGAGCATACAGTACGTCCTATTATTGCTGGGATGGACTATGCAAAAGGCGTAACTGTTATCAAATTTTCAGTCATAGGTTGATCGTGCAATATGGCCTGGATACGTGATATTAAGTCATGACTGATGGGTGAAAGATCGTGATCAACCTAGTGAGTCGATCTCAGAATAAAGTGATCTCAGAATAAATGAGTCACGACTTTATTTTGTATGGTTGTAGTTCTTCCAGAACCGTGGTATGGTTTGGATGTGTAACACCCATGATGTCATGCTACAGTAATCTCACACTAATGATGTCATGTCATCTGATTTTGCTAAGCTAAATTGCCCCTATTGATAAAACCAAAGTCAAATTCAAATTTAAATTGTAAGCTAAATTATTTTATCAAATAGTGAAACAAAATGTGTATAATATGTTATAAAATCCTCAAGTATTGGTAAAAAATAATATCAACTCTATTTGGATGCTCAATTTGTCCCTGACAATTATTTTAGTGGTCCAACAGCAAATTAATTTTTTTTGCGAATAGAAACACTTTCGTTACTTAACCATATTCATTACACTCAGATTGTAAAATAGTCTTGACCTCGCCCGGAGCACAACGCAACCAGCCAGCGGTCTTGGGGAGCATGCGTTCCATGTGAGCCAGTGCATGGCTCGCCTTATTTTGGTCTCTACCGATGGCTAGTATTTCATGTGGCTTACCAGCTAAAAGCTGCTTGATGTCATTCACCATGGGAGCTAGCAAGGATTTATCAAGAACCAGGGTCAGAATCATCGGTGCAGCTACCAAGCAGTCTGTCTCCACCATGAGATGTTCACTACTTCTCTCCATTCCTAGCGTCACCCCTTCAGGATTGCTACAATCTCCGCTTCTAGAGCATTTGCACACCGCTGGATAAAACGACAGGAGGCAAAGATAATAGCACACAACATATGTATATTTGAATGATTAGAGGTGACACATGCAAATTTACTTGGAACGGCAGAGTAATACCGCATATAGGTAGATATGGTGGACTCATCTGGACAACTTTGGGTTTAAGGATTTGGATGCACAAGCAGTATTCCCGCTTAGTACGGGCAAAGGCTAGCAAATAGACTGAGAAGCGACCAACTAAAGAGCAACAACAGTCATAATCATGCATTGCGAATAATTAACATTGAATACAAGCATGAGTAGGATATAAACACCCTGAACATAAACATCATGAAGGCTTGAATCGACTACATGTGTGAACATGTGCCAAGTCAAGCCACTCGAAACATTCAGAGGAGGATACTATACTAACATACTACATCACAACCATTCAAATGCATGTTGACACTCAAGATAAATCATTATTCACTCCTAGCTATTTAAGCATGACATGAGCAACTATAATCTCTAATTGTCATCACAAACATGTTTATTCATAATATACTGAATCATGGATATCGAGTTAAACATATTTAGAAAAGGTCTATCGAGAATTATAGGAGCAATAATATCTTCAGGCATATCTACTATCACAAGATCAATCATGACAGGGCAATCATGAATTTGAACTATAACTCCATGCTTAATGCCTACTGCCCGAGTAAAAGTAGAATTGGCCATATTCAATATAATTTTAGTAGTTGCATAAGGACCTAGATTGAGACTATCATAAACAAATTTGGGAATAGTGGAAACACTAGCCCCTAGATCACATAAAGCACCGAATTTATTCAATCCAATCTCAATCTCTATATGGGTTCAAAAGCATCTTCTTGCTTGGTTGGTAAATTACTGTAAAGCTTTACCTTGGTTGTAACTTTCTCAACAAAGACATTATATTCTTTGTTATTAATTACCTCAAGTAGTGGATATTTCCTTGATATCATCTTCACAAAAATAAGCAATGGTGTAATTATACTCTGGCTCATGGCTTGTGTCTCGCTCTTCGATCTTCTCATCGTTGCTTCTAACCATCTTAACATCTTCAAACGGGTTAGGTTTTGGTTTACCTACAAACTTGGCTAAGATTTATGTTTGGCTCTCTACAATTTTAGCCACTTGTGCTTCCATATTCTTGGATCTTCCTTCAAGTATTTGCACGTCATTTGTTAGTCCAACAACCTTACTGGTCAATTGACCAAGTAAGTTATCATGATTCTTCAAGATATTCTTGAAGTTTTCATTCTGCTCAGTTCAATTAGCAATAATTTTTTAAGAGTTTCTTCAAGATTATTTCTATTGGTGCTATTAGCTCCATTGAAATTATTTGATGCCCCTCCATTACTAGGATAATGAAGTCTAGGAGCATAACCATTATTTTTCCAGTTGGGACTATAGCTATTATGAGCAATAAAATTCACATCACTAGTTCATTCATTAGTAATGACATACACATTTACCTCTTCTTTACCTTTCATCATGGAGATAAGTTCATCAAGTTTGGTTGCCAACTCTGTGCTACTTTATTCAATGGCATTCACCCTCTTAGTAGTGGCTCTCTCAACATGCCATTCCGCATGGTTTTCTTGCATATCATCGAGTAGTTTCTTGACTTCATCTATGGGATTTCCCATAATTATTCCTCCAAGAGTTGTATGAAGCATAGTTTTTGACATGTGATTTAAGCCATTATAAAACATATGAAGGATTAACAATTCATCTAGTCCATGATTAGGACAGTTCGTTAGAGCTTCTTTTATTCTATCACGCAAGCGCTAGTGGCTCACGTTCTTCCTGCTTGAAACGTGTAATATGAGAATGTAACTGCATAATCTTTGTAGGTGGACAAAACATAGATAAAAAATTAATGCAAAAAATCAGCCCAAGAAGTAATACTGCCTCTAGGTAGAGCTAGAAGTCACTCCTTTGCTTTTCCTCTCACAGAGAACGGAAAGATACGTAACTTTAAAGCATTAGGGTCATAATCTCTAATGCGTGTCATGTTGCACAATTCAGTAAAATTATGCAAGTGCATACCAGCATCTTCAGAAGCAGAGCCTCCAAATTGGTCGCGTTGAACCATGGAAACTAAGTTCGGTTTGATCGCATACTCATCGACTGCAACCTCAGGTTGTGCTATGGGTTCACGCATGAAGTTGCTGCTGGGAGTAGCAAAACTCCCAAGATTATGAGCCATAGTAATCTTTTTGGGTTTTCTCAACTGACAAGACTAGCAACAAAAATAAAACTTAAACTAAAAATTTAAAATTTAAAACAAAAACAAAAACTTAACTTTAGAAGTAAAAAATATCACTCATCAGTCTTACCAGGACCCTTTCAACTTCATCTTTCGGAGTTTGGAGATGAGTCTCAACTAGTTGATTTAATTTTTGCTCTCCCTCATCTTGAGCTTCTTCTTGATATGGTTTTCTTAAGACGGAACAAAATGGAAATTTAACCATCTCACCCCCATTCATAGAGATAGTTTTCTTTTTGATATAAGCTCATGCAACATTCATAAAAGAAGTTCCAAAAACAATAGGATAATCTTGATCCTGTGAAATCATCAGTACGTAAATACCAATGGGATAAATGAGTGATCCTATTATAATGTTAACATTTTTAAGGACGTCACAAGGTATTCTATCTGTCTTCTTTGCAAGCTTAATAACAACATCAGTTGGCTCAAGGGTATGTCGAGAAGGCTCCTGATGACCCACAAGTGTAGGGGATCTATCGTAGCCTTTTTTATAAGTAAGTGTGTCGAACCCAACGAGGAGCAGAAGGAAATGATAAGCAATTTTCAGTAAGGTATTCCCTGCAAGCACCGAAAATGTCGGTAGCAGATAGTTTTGTGATAAGGTAATTTGTAACGAGTAGCAAGTAATAAAAGTAAATAAGGTGCAGCAAGATGGCCCAATCCTTTTTGTAGCAAAGGACAAGTCTGGACAAACTCTTATATGAAGGAAAGCGCTCCCGAGGACACATGGGAATTACCGTCAAGCTAGTTTTCATCACGTTCATATGATTCGCGTTCGGTACTTTGATAATTTGATATGTGGGTGGACCGGTGCTTGGGTACTGTCCTTACTTGGACAAGCATCCCACTTATTATTAACCCCTATTGCAAGCATCCGCAACTACAACAGAAGTATTAAGGTAAACCTAACCATAGCATGAAACATATGGATCCAAATCAGCCCCTTACGAAGCAACGCATAAACTAGGGTTTAAGCTTCTGTCACTCTAGCAACCCATCATCTACTTATTACTTCACAATGCCTCCCTCTAGGCCCAAACATTGGTGAAGTGTCATGTAGTCGACGTTCACATGACACCACTAGAGGGATGACAACATACATCTCATCGAAATGTCGAACGAATACCAAATTCACATGACTACTTATAGCAAGACTTCTCCCATGTCCTCAGGAACAAACGTAACTACTCACAAAGCATATTCATGTTCATAATCAGAGGGGTATTAATATGCATAATGGATCTGAACGTATGATCTTCCACCAAGTAAACCAACTAGCATCAACTACAAAGAGTAATCAACACTACTAGCAACCCACCGGTATCAATATGAGGTTTGGATACAAAGATTGGATACAAGAGATGAACTAGGGTTTGAGATGAGATGGTGCTGGTGAAGATGTTGATGGAGATTGACCCCCTCCCGATGAGAGGATCATTGGTGATGACGATGGTGATGAGTTCCCCCTCCCGAAGGAAAGTTTCCCCGGCAGAACAGCTCTGCCGGAGCCCTAGATTGGTTCCGCCAAGGTTCCGCCTTGTGGTGGCGGAGTTTCGTCCCGTGAGCTAGCTTATGGTTTTTCTCAAACGAAAGACCTCATATAGCAGAAGATGGGCATCAGAGGGCCACCAGGGGGCCCACGAGGCAGGGGGCGCGTCACGCCCCCACCCTCATGGACGGTGGGTGGCCCCCCTCTAGTACTTCTTTCGCCCAATATTTTATATATATTCTGAAACGTGCTCCCGTGAAGTTTCAGGACTTTTGGAGATGTGCAGAATAGGTCTATAATATTTGCTCCTTTTCCAGCCCAGTATTCCAGCTGCCGGCGTTCCCCCTCTTTCATGTAAACCTTGTAAAATAAGAGAGAATAGACATAAATATTGTGACATAATGTGTAATAACAGCCCATAATGCAATAAATATCAATATAAAAGCATGATGCAAAATGGACGTATCAACTCCCCCAAGCTTAGACCTCGCTTGTCCTCAAGCGAAAGCCGAAATCGAAAAATATGTCCACATGTTTAGAGATAGAGGTGTCGATAAAAATAAAATACGGACATGAGGGCATCATGATCAGTCTTAGAACAACAGTATATATATATACACACTAGTAGAAAAAGGGTCAAATGTGAAGCACATTAGTGCCGGTTTGAATTTGAGCTGGCACTAATGTGTCCATTAGTGCCGGTACCAATGGCTAGGCGAGCAGATATCATTAGTACCGGTTCATGGTGAACCTTTAGCACCGGTTCGTGCCACGAATCGGTACTAAAGTGAGTGGTGGCAGGATGTTGTCAGTCTGGGGCCCCTCCAGCACCTTTAGTACCGGCTCGTATCATGAACCGGTACTAAAGGTCGTCCTACATAGACCCTTCGTCCACCCGAGCTCGCTCTATTCTTCCCCTTTCCCCTCTCCTCTCTGTTCTTTCCCTCTTCCTCTCAAGCTCATCACACATTTTGCCCAAAATTTGTCAAGATTTGAAGGCCCCCATCCATTCAAATGATCACAAAGGTTAGCAACTTTGTCCTTTCATCTCTCATTGCTAGATTAGCTCGTGCAATGCTTTATATAGTGATTGATTTTTGAGTTTAGTAATTTGGGAGGAATTATATATATGTGCTAGTATTTGATTTATATGCAAATTGAGGTCAAAATAACACTTAGTTTGCATATGTAGGTGTGGTTTACTTAGTGCCTTCTAAATCTTCATCGTAACCACCGTCGGTCGCCTGCACCATCCCGTCGCCGGCACCACCTTGTGGTGAGCCTCTTGTTCATGAAGTTTTATATAAAAAATTGATGTTTGTGTGATTTGGATATATAGTTACTCGTATAATTATCTTACCCGTACGTTGTTTGTTATAAATAGTGCCATGATTTTGATATCAGTCCCCGTCGGCCCTCGCCCTTGTTATGATTCGGATGTGGTATATTCTCTTTTAAAACTATTTGTTGCATTTCGTGTTTATGACAAATTATGCCCATGAAGCTGACATAGATATTTGTATGTAGGAGGTAGTTGAACAGGAAATTCCAACCGACCCTATTGTCGAGAGGTTAAATTTAGTTGAAAGAGAAAACGAGGATTTGAAAGAAAAATTGAAAAGAATTGAGGGGGAGAAGATGGAATTGGAGTTGCATGTTGCCGATGTCGTCGATGATCACAAGATTAAGATGGAGAAAATGCGCTTGAAGATTAGAAAGATTAGAAAATATGCCATTCATAGTGAGGCTTGGTATCATTATGCTGTTGGATCAATTGTTACCTTAGTTGCGATCTTGATCGCATTTGTTGTTGCATTTAAATTCTTTAGCTAGAGAGTTATTTGTTTGTTGCATTTAAGTGTTGTATGAACTTTATGTATTGTATTAATTTGGTGTTTTCGGTGCTGTGTATTGAAGATGAGCCGGCAATGGATGTACGATGACCGATGCTCTCCCGAGTTCATTAATGGCGTGCATACTTTTCTGCTTACGGCTGAGGCAAACAAGCGGGCAGATGGTTTTATGCCTTGTCCATGTGCTGGCTGTAAGAATGGTCACAATTACTCTACATCAAGAACCATTCACGTCCACCTATTTGAGTCCGGTTTCATGCCCCACTATAATGTTTGGACCAAGCACGGAGAGAGAGGGGTTATGATGGAAGACAATGAAGAAGAAGAGGACGACGACAGCTATCCTGGCCATGGGTTCCCTGAATACGATGATACAACAATGAGGGAAGAAGCTGAGCCGGTAATACGGGAAGAAGCTGAGCCGACAATGCGGGAAGAAGCTGAAGAAGAGGCATCGGATGAGCCCGTTGATGATCTAGGTCGGGCCATTGCCGATGCAAAGAGAAACTGTGCAAGTGATTTAGAGAAGAAGAAGTTGCAGCACATGTTAGAGGATCACAAAAAATTGTTGTACCCGAATTGCGTAGGTGACAAGAAAAAGCTGGGCACTGCACTGGAATTGCTACAATGGAAGGCAGAGAATGGTGTATCTGACAAGGGATTTGGAAAGTTGCTGGTAATGATAAAGAATATGCTTCCAAAGGACAACAAATTGCCCGAGAGTACGTACGAAGCAAAGAAGGTTGTCTGCCCTCTAGGGTTAGAGGTGTAGAAGATACATGCATGCCCTAATGATTGCATCCTCTACCGTAGTGAGTACGAGGATTTGAACGCTTGCCCGGTATGCGGTGCATTGCGCTATAAGATTAGCCGCGATGACCCTGATGATGTCGAGGGCGAGCGCCCCAGGAAGAAGATTCCTGCCAAGGTGATGTGGTATGCTCCTATAATACCACGGTTGAAACGTTTGTTCCAAAACAAAGAGCATGCCAAGGCGATGCGATGGCACAGAGAAGACCGTAAGAAAGACGGAAAGTTGAGAGTACCCGCTGACGGGTCACAGTGGAGAAAAATCGAAAGAAAGTACGGGAAGGAGTTTGCAGATGACGCAAGGAACGTATGGTTTGGTCTAAGCGCAGATGGCATTAATCCTTTTGGTGAGCAGAGCAGCAACCATAGCACCTGGCCTGTGACTCTATGTTTGTATAACCTTCCTTCTTGGTTGTGCATGAAGCGGAAGTTCATTATTATGCCAGTGCTCACCCAAGGCCCTAAGCAACCCGACAACGACATTGATGTGTACCTAAGGCCATTAGTTGAAGAACTCTTACAACTGTGGAATGGAACAAGTGTACGTGTGTGGGATGAGCACATGGGGGAAGAATTTGACCTAAAGGCGTTGTTGTTCGTGACCATCAATGATTGGCCTGCTCTCAGTAACCTTTCAGGACAGACAAACAAGGGACACCACGCATGCACACACTGTTTGGACGATACCGACAGTATATATTTGGCTAATTGTAAGAAGAATGTGTACCTGGGACATCGTCGATTTCTTCCGAGCAGGCATCCCGTAAGAAAGAAAGGCAAGCATTTCAAAGGTGAGGCGGATCACCGGACGAAGCCTCGCCACCGTAATGGTATTGATGTACATGATATGGTCAAGGATTTGAAGGTGGTCTTTGGAAAGGGTCCTGGTGGACAACCTGTTCTGAATGACGCTGACAGACGCACACCCATGTGGAAGAAGAAATCTATATTTTGGGACCTGCCCTATTGGAAAGACCTAGAGGTCCGCTCCGCAATCGATGTGATGCACGTGACGAAGAATCTTTGTGTGACCCTGCTTGGCTTCTTGGGCGTGTATGGGAAGACAAAAGATACACCTGAGGCACGGGAGGACCAGCAACGTATGCACGGAAAAGACGGCATACATCAGGGTCATGCAAGCTACGCTCTTACCAAAGAAGAGAAGGAAATCTTCTTTGAATGCCTGCTCAATATTAAGGTACAGTCTGGCTTCTCGTCGAATATAAAGGGAATAATAAACATGGCAGAGAAAAAGTTCCAGAACCTAAAGTCTCATGACTGCCACGTGATTATGACACAACTGCTTCCGGTTGCATTGAGGGGGCTTCTACCGGAAAACGTTTGATTAGCCATTGTGAAGCTATGTGCATTCCTCAATGCAATCTCTCAGAAGGTAATCGATCCAGAAATCATACCAAGGTTAGAGAATGATTTGGTGCAATGTCTTGTCAGTTTTGAGTTGGTGTTCCCACCATCCTTCTTCAACATCATGACGCACGTCCTAGTTCACCTATGCGAAGAGATTAACGTTTGGGTCCTGTATTTCTACACAATATGTTCCCCTTTGAGAGGTTCATGGGAGTCTTAAAGAAATATGTTTGTAACCGTGCTAGGCCAGAAGGAAGCATCTCCAAGGGCCATGAAAATGAGGAGGTCATTGAGTTTTGTATTGACTTTATTCCTGACCTTAAGCCGATTGGTGTTCCTGAATTGCGGCATAAGGGCAGACTGGATGGAAAAGGCGTGCTAGGAGGGGAACAAATAATATGTATGGACGGACATTCTCTCACTGAAGCACACTACACAGTTCTACAGAATTCCGCCTTGGTGGCTCCGTATATGGATGAACACAAGAATTTGCTACGCTCCAAACACCCGGAGCGGTCTGATGACTGGATTACATGTGAACAAACTAGGAGTTTCGCCAGCTGGTTGCAGACACGTACCATGCATGACGCCTCTATTGAAGATGACATGTACTTGATGTCCCAGTTACCATCTTCGAATATAATGACTTTCAAAGGGTATGAGATAAATGGTAATACATTTTACACGATCGCCCAAGATAAGAAGAGCACCAACCAAAACAGTGGTGTCCGCTTTGATGCAGAAATCAAGACGGGAAAGGAAACATATTATGGTTGCATACAGGACATATGGGAACTTGACTATCGATGTGGTTTGAAGGTCCCTTTGTTTCGGTGCAAATGGGTCAATATGTCACGAGGCGGGGTAACGGAAGACCCGCAGTACGGAATGACAACAGTGGATCTCAACAATCTTGCGTATGCAGACGAACCATTCGTCCTAGCCAATGATGTGGCATAGGTTTTCTATGTGAAGGACATGTCTACCAAGCCGAGAAAAAGAAAAGATAAGGAAGCGAATGCATCGTACGATGAGCCAAAGCGGCACATAGTTCTTTCTGGGAAGAGAAACATCGTGGGAGTGGATGACAAGACAGACATGTCAGGAGATTATGAAAAGTTTGATGAAATTGCTCCATTCACAGTGAATATTGACCCGAGCATCCAGTTAAATGATGAAGCTTTTCCATGGCTACGGCGCAAAGGGACACATGCGAAGAAAAAGTTTCACACCCAAAGATTTGGGATGTGATCGGCTTCACTATCATCACTTTCTTCTGTGTTTCACACCCAGAAGGGAATCTCTATAATAGTTAGGGTAGCTAGTTATGTGTTTTGGCATTTGAAACGCGAAGAAATTTTATGTGCAAACAACTTCGTGTACAAAATGGACAATCTCTTTCGAAGTATCAGGGTTTCAGACGAAAACTCATCTGTTACAAAGGTATTTCATTTTTAAAATAACCTAAGCATTACCAAATTGAATATAATGATAAAACACACTAATATTAAACATAAGAAAAAAGAATCACTGAAAAATCTATTTTCAAAGTTAAGTTATTCACAAACTAGTGATTTACAAAAAATTCAAATAATTCAAAATTTAAACTATTCAAATTTGAAAACTACGGGCACTAACAGAAAGTTTGTAATTTTTTGTACCTAAAGCAAAAATATTCACAAAGAAACTCTAAATACAGCAAAAAACAACTCAAAAATAAATAAAACAAAAATAAATTAAGCAAAAAAAAAACAAGAAAATAAAAAAGCCCGCCTACTGGGCCAAAGTGGCCTGCATACGACTAGAAACCCAACGTGTTGTTGGGCCAGGATGCAGGCCCGCAAAGGCCCTGTAGGCCCACAGGGTAGCACAGAACAGGTAGGCCCAATAGGCCTGCTTTGGAGAGGAGCTCGAGAGAGCTACCGCACTGGGGCTTATAAACCAGTGCGGACGCCCCTCGGCTAGCGAGGTGGGACTAAACTTGCCGCACCGCACCTGCGCCAGCACACCCCCTTTAGTACCGGGTCGTGGCTCCAACCGGTACTAAAGGGGGGTCTTTAGTACCGGTTGGTGCCACCACCCGGTACTAAATGGGTGCCGTTCCCGCCGCTTGGCCTGGCCAAAACAGACCTTTAGTACCGGTTGGTGGCTTCAACTTGTACTAAAGGTTGTTCTATATAAGAAAACACTTTAAAAATTTTGTCAGTTTCTCATCTCCCTCTGCTTCTTTCTCCTCTGCCCCGTCGCCGCCGCCCCTCGTCGCCGCCCCCGTCGCCGTCCCCGTCCCCGTCGCAACCCCGTTGCCGCGCCGCGCCCTGTCGTCGCGCTCCGCCCCGTCCTCCCATCGTCCCCGCCCGGCCCGTCCCTATCCTCGTTGTCGCCGCCCCGTCCCCATCCCTGTCGTCACCGCCCGTCTCCGTCCCCGTCGTCGCGCCTCGCCGGTGAGCTCCTGCCCCGGCCGCACACACACACAGTGTTATAGAAATATTAGAAATGTTAGTTATATAGAAATGTTTTTTAGTTATAGAAATATTAGAAATGTTAGTTATATTAGAAATTTTAGTTATATTAGAAATGTTAGTTATATAGAAATGTTTTTTAGTTATAGAAATATTAGAAATGTTAGTTTTAGTTATAGAAATATTAGAAATGTTACTTTTAGTTATAAAATTTAGAATTTGCATATATGAAATCACAATCCATCATTTAAAAAATGTTACTTTACTTTTGTGGCATATAGTATTTGTTGTCGACGATGCCCGACCCGCATCCTCACCGTTGACCCGTTCGCGACGACGTCCTGCTTTAGAGGACCCATGTCCGGGACTGGGCTCCGCCGGGCTGGCACTGGGAGGTGCTACCTTCAGGGGCGCGACGCTTGGTGAGGAACCCGGCCCCGGGTCCCGTCATCGACCCTGATCTCCTTTGGTGGCGTTCGCATGGGCCACTTTCAGTGCCGAGGGAGCCAGACCCGCCGGAGGTGGTACATCACCGTGTCAGGGAGGAGGACGAGCACGTCCATCGCTACATGGCTGCTATGGACGTCAGGTTCTCCAATACCTGGCAGGTTCTTTGGGGAGATCACCCGAGCTATGATCCAGTGATGGTTCCTTCACTTTGGTTGTCCATCGCCTAGATTACTCTCTAGTATTCGATCTTTATTAGCTAGCTAGCTAGCTAGTGATGTATTCGATATATAATATTCGAGACGATGTATTCGAGATTATATCTATTATTCGAGACGACGTATTCGAGATTATATTCGATGATGCTTATTATGTACTATGATTGATTCAGTTTTTCCTTATTAATTGATTGCATCCATGCATTGTAATTTGAATATATTTCTTTTGGATTAGTTAAATAAAACCTATGGCGGACAATACCGGCAGAGAGGGAGAAGAGGCCCTGTTCAATATCATACACAATCCTCGCGGGCTAGATGATGATCAGAATGAAGAAGATTATGACGGCTCCGAATATCTAAACAACACCGGGGAGGGTGATATGATATTCGATCGCGACGACCGAATTGATGAAGTCATGAACTATGAACATGACGAAGAAAATGTTGATCTTGAAACAACAAAGACCGGCGAGGTATATATATTTATATAAGCAGGCATCTGGTGATCATCACATGTTTTAAATGACTTGAAGATATATTAACGAATCGATCTTTCTTCTTTCAGCCATCCGGATCGAGCAAATCTCCAGGCAACAGGAAACGAGGCCCGAACAAAAAGTTGAAGGAGGGCGTAAAGTACAATATCGAGGCCATCAAACCTAATGGCAAACCATTAGCGCCTAAGAAGATTGCGGACAAGTTCATTCGTCAATGCGGAGTTCTTGTGAAGGACCAACTCCCGATCTCCCTTCAAGAATGGAGAGAGCCAGCAAAGCCACGTCCAGGAGTTACTTTTGTCGACGACAAACAAAAACTTCTGCTTTGGGAAACGCTCATGGAACATTTCACCCTACCGGATCATTTCATAGATGCAGATGTGGAGAAAGTCAAGGACGCTGCTCTTAGGAAGATGGCGGTTGCATTCAACAACCACAAGAATCGTGTATGGGACAAGTATGTCAAGGGAGGAAGGAAGACTCCAGTATTCGAGGGAACACTAGAGAAGCAAAGTGCTCATTGGGATGATTTCGTGAAATTCAAGGATTCAGAATTATCTAAGGAATGGTCGAGAATAAAGAAGGCCAATGCCGCAAAAAAGGATAAGTTCCATAAGCTGGGGCCAGGTGGCTATGCGGTGGGAATGCCTAAGTGGGATAAGTCTGAGAAAGAGATGGAGGATGCAGGTGTCACTCCAGAAACATTGAGCTGCCCCCCAGGTGCAGGACTTGGTTCTATGCGCATGGGGGGGAGTTGGACCCGAAGACAAGCAAAGTTTCGAAGAAGGCATGTCTGGACGGAGCCGAAGATAAGCTACTTGTTGCAATAGAAGAGGCTCGATCGGGGGTGTTCGAGCCCAACAGAGAGAACGACGAGCTTACGCGTGCCCTGGGAAATCCTGAACACCCGGGAAGAACACGAGGCAAGGGCGCTATTCCGTGGTATGAGGGGTTTTCAGACGGGAACACCGACTACAGAACCCGTGCGAGAAAGAAGATTGCGGGGGAGAAGAAGAGGAAGATGGAGGAGGAGCAGAGGAAGCTGGACTATGAACGCCTTCAAGGCCTAGAATCAGCGCACGCGGACTTGGCAGTCAAATTCCAGCGGCAGCAGGAGCAGATCGACTCACTTAGCCAGTAAAGGGGGTCTTGGCAGCTGCAGTAGCTAGCGGATGACCCAGCATTGGATAGCACCATCCCATCCATGCCGAGAAGCAGCATGGGTTTGGCCCCGGGCGACGCATTGCTGGATAACTACCCAGTGGATGACATCATGGAGAACACTAACTGCGAACTACACTTCAAAATGAAGAACATATCCGTGAAGGTGGCGGACGCCGTTGCTTTTACAAATCCCCCCGAGGCAACCTTCCATTGCAACCCAATTCCAGTGGGCTATGCTCGTGTCTTGGTTGATGAGGTGGTGGACCAATATTCGGGGCTAGAGCTTGACATTCCTGGAGGTGACGAGGAGCACACACTGGGAGAGGCCAACCATCGTATCATTCTATGGAGAAAGGATTGCATCATCTTTCGAAGGCCACCGACACCGCGTCATCCGACTCCTCGTCGAAGTCCGCCACCGATTCAGCAGACTCCCGCTCCTCCAAGTCCACCAACGCGTCAGGCCACTCCTCCTCCAAGTCCAACACAGCTTTAGGCCACTCCTCCTCCTCCAAGTCCGGCAAAGCGTCAGGCCACTCCTCCTCCAAGTCCGGCACAACTTCAGGCCACTCCTCCTCCTCCAACTCAGCCACGTCAGCCGTCTTCGCCGCCTCAGCAATCACGGAAGAGAGCTGCCTCAGCTATGGTGCGTAGCGGTACAGTTCGAGGTAGTACTGGAGGTACAGGCGGAGGCAAGCGATTTCAATATGGTCCAAGCAGCCTCGCGCCTCTTCCGCAGAGGCCTTACGACAAGTCCGAGGAGGAAAACACAGCCATATCAAAGGCCGAGGTGGAAGCCCATTTTGCACCGAAACTGCCACCGCCGTCAAGGGAGAAAGTGCTTGAGGAAAAGATTGACCACTTCATTCGTATGGCTAGACCACCAGCTCCCAAGCCTGTTGACACAGACTATGAGCGCCACCTCAGGAAGTTAAATCGAGCATGTCTACAAAAAGAGGCGAGCTCGAGCTCGAGCAAATCAGCTGGCAAAATATGCGGTAAAACCGTTCCCCAGCTGAGAGAACAGGCGGCGCAATCAATCCCCCCGCTTGTTGTGCCAACAACACATGAGAGTCGGCGCGCCCAATATTATTGTGGGCAAACCGTTTATGTTCCCGAGCTGGGCGATGTGGTAATAATAGAGGAGCATATTGAGCAGGCTGAAATGCTCAAGATCACTGTTGGACAACTCCTCGACATCGAGCCCATGCCTCTGATTGCAGAGGAGGAAATAAAACGGAAATATGTCCGGGGCCAACCTTTGGTCGAGCCATACGAGGTCAAGAAGCTCCCAACGAGAATGTATGAATTGCATCAATGGTACATGGACATTAGCAAGATTTCAGAATGTCAAGAAGGATCATTACTACCATGAGAAAGCTGTGTCCGTTGAGTATTCAGAACTATTTCAGTTATACAATCAAGACGCACTCGACAAATCTATCGTCAGTTTCTCTTGTCTGTAAGTGATTTCTTTCTATAATTTAAGTCTCAAGCTAGCTGTAGTGATCATTTTGATCAATCATTACCTGTAATTATCCTCACTATATTCTTTTCTGTGGTATTATGTAGGATGAAGATTTATGAAATGAAAAAAGGTGGACGCTATGGCATTGGGTTCGTTGACCCAAATACCATTAATGAATACACATGGAAATTAGATTCATATTACAAAAAAGTGTAGAGGAAAGCATGCTAGAGTTCTTCAAGCGCCTCAAATACAATGAAGATATACTACTTCCTTACAACTTCGAGTGAGTCACACTGTCTTGTACTACAAATTCTGTTTTTGCCTACTAGCTAGCTACATGTTTTTTCTTACATATGCCCGCTTAATTAAGACATGCAAATGTGTGTGCATGCAGATTTCACTGGATCTTGTTAATCATTAAAGTTGATGAAGGAACAGTTGAAGTACTAGACTCACTACTTAAGAAACCAACTGACTACACCATCGTGAAGGGGATAGTCAACAGGTAATTTCAATCATTATTAACTATATCTCGGCCTATTTAATTAGTTCGTCATTTCCTGATAACAACTATTTAATAACCCATTTATTCATTTTCTTTGTCGGCGGGCAGGGCTTGGGCAAAGTTCATCAGCATCACTCCAAGCCAATGGAAACGAAATCTGAAATGGTATCGGCCCATGGTAAGTAATTAAGTAGTACTAGCTAGCTGCCATCTCTTTAATTATCATGCTTGATTAATTATTACCTGATCAAATTCCATTCTCGTAAAGGCCCTGAAGCATGCGCCGGGGAATAATCTGTGTGCATACTACGTTTGCGAGAACATTCGCCTGATGGCGTCCGAAAGGAGCAGATCTCAAAGACAGGAGTGGGTACGTTTGTCAGAACACTATTCACAATTTTTACACCATTATCAATATCTAGTCACACAACTAATACACATGCATATTGATCTCCTTCTTAACAGTTCAAAGAGGTGCGGGAGAAGCTCCTACCAGAGGACCGCATAGAAGCAATTCAAGAGGAAATAGCGGGATTTTTGCTCGACCAGGTCATAGATCCCAAAGGAGAATACTTTTACCCGCTACCGCCCCCATGAACCACTTCCAATTGTTATCATGCTCCGAAGGCACCAATTAGGCTAATGCCACTGGCTCCGAAGGCACCAATTAGGAGAAATTGTATATAGCTAGCTAATTGTACACACACACACACACGTGTGTGTGTATATATGTGTGAATTAATTAATGGTGGTTGTGAGACATTCGATGATATATATATATATGATCGGTTCTACTAGAAATTCTATTTATATATATGCATAACGTGTACAATATGTAGTATCGTAAAATACCAGCAAACGAAAAAGAATTAAATGGAAAACACAAAATTAAATGAAAAAGAAATCATAAACCCAAAACCCCCCAACCTTTTAATACCGGTTGGTGTCACCAACCGGTACTAAAGGGCTCCCTGCCCCCGGAGCTGGCTCGTGCCACGTGGTTGCCCTTTAGCACTGGTTCGTGCTGAACCGGTACTAAAGGGGGGGGTACCTTTAGTGCCCATACTTTAGTGCCGGTTACCGAACCGGCACTAAAGGGCCATACGAACCGGTGCTATTGCCCGGTTCTGCACTAGTGATATATATATACTAGATCATTGATGGCGCACGTTGCCGCGCCCGTCTATTTCTACAATGGAATGTTAGGAATTTCCTTCGATATACGAATAAATTAATTTGACAAAACTTATAGGTTTGTTAGCACAGTAGGTGAGATGAATGTCTTGTTAGGGCTAGAAGAGGTAATGTTATCGGTTTGCTTGGGAAGTATTATGGTAGTAACATTTCAAAAAAAAGTATTGTGGTAGTAAAATGGGACTTGTTTTTTCTTCCATCTAATGGGCTTCAAGTTGGTGCTTGGATTTTAAATTTATAAGCTTTTAAATAGGATGGTCCACAAGTGACAATTAATGAGCCAGACATAACATCGAAAACAGGAACCAAGACATTGACACCTACACAAACGAGACAACTAATTGAGTATAACAGAGTGCAGGTACATCTTGAAGCACTAACGCCCTAGACGCATTGCCTTCCTAGACATCATAAAGACATGTGCAGGGCTGACCAAAATTAGCTATTCAATATCTGTTTTACAACATTTGCAGAAATTCTAGATGTTGAAGGTAAGTAATTAACATAGCAGTAAGCTGCCCAAAAGCATGCAGGCATGGATACTCAATGTTGTCTGAGGATCCAAAAGAACTAAAAGAAAAATTATAATAACAATATTTTTACATTTAGGCTTGTGAACTCTTAATCAAGGTCAGGCTGCATACGGTGGAAATCAACATGTAAACATGACAAAACAAAACTTGTAATTTTAGGCTTGCTACCATTTGTTTCCTAATTTAAAATCTTCTAAAAAATGAATATATGAGATGTAAACTTGTACCGACGTTGTATGGTGCAGCATTCTGCTCTTGCGCCGGCTAGCTAATCATACATGAGATGTAAAATTTTGCTGGCATTGCATGGTGCAGCTTATTCTGTTTTTGAGCCAGCTAGCTAATCAAGAGAAATTAGTGTTCTTTAGGCCACACAAAAGATGAATGATAAGGGTGAATACGAAAGACTTTGTTTCCAGGAAGACCACGTAGAAAGCCATAAGGTCAGGAAGAGCTGCCACGATTTTGTTTGAACATGTGAATGAAGTTTTCTGGTCAAGTTGTCACGCGGTGTGGTAACTGAAGAAAAGACGTACAAAAGCCACATTCCCTAGTCTAAAGAGTTCATGACTTCCAAACCTAAGCCACAGAAAAACCAGTTACAATCAAGATATCTCACTTCTATGTAACCTCGGTTTGTCGACGCAAGATACATGCAATTGATAGAGGCGACTGAATGATCTGACCTGCGAGACTTCAGTATAAATCAGATTCAATTCATGCATCATTAGAGAAAACTCTAGTTAAGAGTGTTGATGTGCAACAGATTCTGACCACTAATATTATGGAGAAGACAAATAAGAATCCATGCTGGGAGATCGGATCATGAGAAAAGAGAGAAGTACCTAGATGTAGTCGATGGTGGCATAGAGGTTGCTGGAGTCTTTTTTATTGCAGCAGCTAGATCATGCTGTTAGACTAAGAAGTTATCGATGTGAAAGTGATCAACTGAATCCAACAACATAACTCATCATAATTAAGCAAATTATCTTTCATGTTAGCACCACGCCGAAATGAAAACTGAAGTATGTTACTTGAGAAATTGAGATGTGTACAATCAGTATTAACCCAGTAATAGTATTTATATTATTCAGAGCCTAGCACAAAATGAGACGACTCCATGTTGCTATCATGCACCATGAATAAACCTAGCCTTTAGCTTTCTCGGGTATATGACTTTGCTCGCCTACAAATTCAGTGCCGCATATTTATAGAAATCTGGTTGCAAGGGAGAAGAATATTAGGTGGAGAAGCTAAACTTAACTTTCATAGATGTTCAAATAATAGTGTCAATCTATCTATCCTAAAAATTATAGATGAATAATTGGATTTAAGAGGCAAACTTGAAGGCATTTTTTCTTTTTGACAACCTGCTCATATGCAGGGAGAATAATATTAGGTGGAGAAGCTTAACTTAACTTTCATAGGTGTAGCAAAATAATAGTGTCAATTTATCTATCCTAAAAATTTCAGATTAATAATTGGATTTAAGAAGCAAACCTGAAGGCATTTTTTCTTCTTTTTGACAACCTGCTCCTACGAGATTGATTTTTGAGTACACAGGCACAACATAGCAATAGAATCAGGAAATCATTAATTGCAGAACACAATGCCATTCAGAGGGCAAACTCCATGTTGGTTTTGCAGTAGCATACCGTGTCTTGGTTCTCCTCACAGCCAATGAATCAATCCATGCGACGTCCAGGAACATAATTACCAACCCTTGGAAATGGATTCAAGAAAAAAAATCATATCCTCACGAATGACGAGTGATGGGTGTTATTGGCCGTCGCCGCGGTGATTAGGAGAGAGAGCTCACCGGTGTGTTGTTGCATAGGAAGGAACAACCGACGTGGAGGAGGGCAGAGGCACGACGGCCAAATTGGATGACCACTCGCCTAGGGACGCCAGCCAGCTGGCAATTCGAGATGGACCCTTCCGCTTGGGTTCAAGGTTGGACGAGGGTGGCGTTGAAATTGCCATGGCGCTGATCACATCACTGGGAGGGTGGTGGTTCGACATTGCCGCCGCCCGCTTCGTATTGGACTCCTACCTGTCACCATCCGTCGCCGCCACCACCGGTGATATGGTTTGCGAGGGACTACCATCAGAGAGGGTGGGATCATGGAAAAGGGAGAAGGGGTTCGCCCGCCATCGCTGTTGGCATCACCTTTGTCCCTCGCGGCGGCGGAGGTGACAATCAGATCAGGGGGATTGGGGGTGTGAGCGTGACCATGAGAGGAGGTTTTTTTACGGGTGGGGAATGTGCGTGCCGTCCTTGAGAGATCCAGCCATCTAACGGACTAGGCTTCCATAGCAGCCCAATTAACCACAAGCCTTCAAAAAAGTCACCAGAGTAGCAGCCCATTTAGACAGATGGCCCAAGTCGCGGTAAACTCCCAATGAAACGAAGATCGAACGCCCAGAAATGGTTTGAACGCGAATCTGATGGCCGGAATCACTAATGGCGTGAGAAGGCTGGAAAGATGCTCAGTTTTAATATATCTATATATATATTGTCATATGATCTCCCATGCTAAGGTAACAATTCATTCACATACTCAAGTATGAATCAGAAACTTCATTGAAAACTAACAAACTATAATCTCAGTCATTGAAGCAATTGCAATTTATCATAACATAGGAAAGAGTCAATATAAGAGCTTCTCAGCAAGTCCACATACTCAACCATCTTTTAGTCTTTCACAATTGCTAACACTCACGCGATATTTATGGCTATGAAGTTTTAATCGAACACAGAGAAAGATAGGGGCTTATAGTTTTGCCTCCCAACTTTTTACCTCAAGGGTAATGTCAACAATAATAGTTCATGCAAACCCACATCCAATTACCCATATATATTAGGATCTTTCCAACACATTGTGCTTGCCAAAGGATAAAATGTAAAAAGGAAAGGTGAAGATCACCATGACTCTTTGCATGAAGTATAAGACAAGAATAAAAGATAGGCCCTTCGCAGAGGGAAGCAGAGGTTGTCATGTGCTTTTATGGTTGGATGCACGAAATCTTAATGCAAAAGAATGTCACTTTATATTGCCACTTGTGATATGGACCTTTATTATGCAGTCCGTCGCTTTTATTTCTTCCACATCACAAGATCGTATAAAGCTTATTTTCTCCACACTAATAAGTCATACATATTTAGAGAGCAATTCTTATTGCTTGCAACGATGACAACTTACTTGATGGATCTTACTCAATCCATAGGTAGATATGGTGGACTCTCATGGCAAAACTGGGTTTAGGGATATTTGGAAGCACAAGTAGTATCTCTACTTGGTGCAAATAAATTGGCTAGAAAGAGAGGGAAAGGCAAGCTCAACATGTTGGATGATCCATGACAATATAATTTATCTCAGATGTAAGAAAACATAACCCATTACATTGTCTTTCTTGTCCAACGTTAACTCTTTAGCATATCATACTTTAATGAGTGCTCACAATGATAAAAGATGTCCAAGATAGTATATTTATATGTGAAAACCTCTCTTTCTTTATTACTTCCTATTAATTGCAACAATGACCAAAACTATGTTTGTCAACTCTCAACAACTTTTCTTCATCATACTTTTTATATGTGAAGTCATTACTCTCCATAAGATCCATATGATCTCTTTATTTCTTTTTATTTCTTCTCTTTATTTTATTCCCTCAAGATCATAGCAAAATAATCAAGCCCTTGACTCAACACTAATCTTTATTATATATAGCTCACAGACTCGATTACATAGAAGGATCATAAAGCGAAACTCACAACTAGATCATACTAAAACTTTATTTTACTAGATCAAGATATTACCAAGAGGACCGGACTAGGAAAATGGTAAAGATAAAAGTGATGGTGATACAATACCGGGGCACTCCCCCAAGCTTGGCCGTTGCAAAGGGGAGTGCCCATACCCATGTGTTTATGTTTCCTTCCTCGGAGGTGGTGATGAAGGAGTTGTTGATGATGTAGGCTTGTCATCCATCTTCCAAGGTATAGGCTCACCATCATAGAAGGATGATCGAGTCTCCGGGATCCTCAAATCTGCAGCCAAACTCATCCTCTTGAATCTATATTCATACTCACAGTTTTGGTTTTGCAGGTCATAGATCTGGGCTTGGAGGCGCTCGATTTTCTCGTGAAGCTTGAATATGGCCTCCCCAATGTTCTTGTCATCCGGCTTGTGGTTGTGGTGAACTCCATGATCATTATATGATTGGAGTCGAGTCCACGTTCCACCATCTCCTGACACTTGAAAACCTGTTGCTCCAATGCCTCGAGCCTTGTCTTCATGCTTCCGGTCCTCCTTGGTCCCCTAACATCGTGGATATTTAGCAACCCCTCACGCATCTCAATGGTTTGAGGGTGTTGCAGCACCTCCGCGAGGTAGGGGTTGATGTCCTTCTCGAAGAACTTGTCCTTGGGGGCACTTGAAGACGCCATGGCGATCTAAATATGTCAAAAAAATAGCCCGAAACAAAGACAGAGGATATTTGCGTGATACGGTGGTCAAAACCTTCGGGAAATTATATAATGAATTTTTACCGACCAAAAGAAGTATCATGCAAGAAAACAGAGTCCGGAGAGCACAGAAGGTGCCCACGAGGCAGGGGGCGCACCCAGGGGGTAGGGTGCGCCCCCAACCTCGTGGAAGCCTCGTGTCCTTTCCGGTCTGCTTCTTATTTTCCTATTTTCTTAAATATTCCAAAACAGAGAAAAATTGCCATTAGAACTATTTTGGAGTCGGTTTACCTACCGTACCACGTACCTATTCCTTTTTGGAGTCTGAAACATTCTGGAAAGTGTCCCTTATGGATTCCTCCGGGGTTACGGTTTCAGTAACATTAGTTTCAACATTTATAGGATTACCCGAGATATAATGTTTGATTCTTTGACCGGTCACACCCTCGGATTTGTGCCTTCGAAGTTATTGATTTTTATGGCACCGGAACGGTAGACCTCCTCAATGATGTAAGAACCTTCCCATTTACAGAGGAGTTTGCCTGCAAAAAAGCTTAAACGAGAGTTGTATAGCAATACATAGTCACCTACATTAAACTCACGTTTTTGTATCCTTTTGTCATGCCATCTTTTAACTTTTTCTTTAAACAGTTTAGCATTCTCATAAGCATGGGTTCTCCATTCATCAAGTGAGCTAATGTCAAAAAGTCTCTTCTCACCAGCAAGTTTGAAGTCATAGTTGAGCTCTTTAATAGGCCAATATGCCTTATGTTCTCGTTCAAGAGGTAAGTGACATGATTTACCATAAACCATTTTATATGGATAGATACCCATAGGATTTTTATATGCAGTTCTATAGGCCCATAATGCATCATCAAGTTTCTTGGACCAATTCTTTCTAGATCTATTGACAGTCTTCTGCAAAATTAATTTAAGCTCTCTATTGCTAAGTTCTACTTGACCACTAGGCTGTGGGTGATATGGAGATGCAATTCTATGATTAACAACATACTTAGCAAGCATTTTACGAAAAGAACCATGAATGAAATGTGAACCACCATCAGTCATTAAAATAACTTCTTTAAGCATCTTAATAGAGGTGTTATGATCAGCACTACTAGTTGGAATAGCCTCTACCCACTTAGTAATGTAATCAATAGCAACTAAAATATGTGTATACCCATTAGAGGAAGGAAAAGGTCCCATATAATCAAAGCCCCAAACATCAAATGGTTCAATAACAAGTGAATAATTCATAGGCATTTCTTGACGTCTACTAATATTACCAATTCTCTGACATTCATCACAAGACAAAACAAACTTACGGGAATCCTTGAAGAGAGTAGGCCAATAAAACTGGATTGCAATACCTTGTGTGTAGTTCTGTCTCCAGCGTGGTGTCCTCCATAAGCTTCAGAGTGGCACTTGCATAGGATCTGTTCCTGTTCATTCTCAGGTACACAACGTCTAATAACACCATCTACTCCTTCTTTATAAAGATGTGGGTCATCCCAGAAGTAATGTCTTAAATCGTAGAAGAACTTTTTCTTTTGCCGGTATGTGAAACTAGGTGGTATAAATTTAGCAACAATGTAATTAGCATAATCAGCATACCATGAAGCAGTACGAGAAGCATTTATGACAGCTAGTTGTTCATCAGGAAAGCTATCATCAATAGGTAGTGGGTCATTAAGAACATTCTCTAACCTAGACAAGTTGTCTGCAACGGGGTTCTCAGCTCCCTTCCTATCAATAATATGCAAATCAAATTCTTGTAGCAAGAGAACCCATCTAATAAGTCTAGGTTTAGCATCTTTCTTTTCCATAATATATTTAATAGCAGCATGATCAGTGTGAACAGTTACTTTAGAATCAACAATGTAAGGTCTGAACTTATCACAAGCAAATACAACTGCTAAAAATTCTTTTTCAGAAGTAGCATAATTTCTTTGGGCACTGTCTAGAGTTTTACTAGCATATTGGATAACTTTTAATTTCTTATCAACTCTTTGTCCTAGAACAGCCCCTACAGCATAATCACTAGCATCACACATAATTTCAAATGGTAAATTCCAATCAGGAGGTTGAACAATAGGTGCAGAAACCAAAGCTTTCTTAAGTATTTCAAATGCTTCTACACAGTCATCATCAAAGACAAAAGGAACATCTTTTTGTAAGAGATTAGTCAAAGGCCGAGAAATTTTAGAGAAGTCCTTAATGAACCTCCTATAAAAACCAGCATGACCAAGGAAACTTCTTCTACCTTTAATGTCCTTGGGACATGGCATCTTTTCAATAGCATCAACCTTAGCTTTATCAACTTCAATACCTCTTTCAGAAATTTTATGCCCCAAGACAATACCTTCATTAACCATAAAGTGGCACTTCTCCCAATTCAAGACAAGATTAGTTTCTTCACATCTCTGCAAAAATTGATCAAGGTTGCTTAAGCAATCATCAAAAGAAGTCCCATAAACAGAGAAATCATCCATGAATACCTCAACAATCTTTTCACGAAAGTCAGAGAATATAGGAGTCATACATCTTTGAAAGGTAGCAAGTGCATTACATAAACCAAAAGGCATACGTCTATAAGCAAAGGTACCGAAAGGGCAAGTAAAAGTTGTCTTCTCTTGATCCTCTTTTGACATAGGTATTTGAGAGAAACCAGAATAACCATCTAGAAAGCAAAAATGTGTATGCTTGGATAATCTTTCTAGATTTTGATCCATAAAAGGTAAAGGGTAATGATCCTTTTTAGTAGCTTTATTTAGTTTACGGAAATCAAGTACCATTCTATAACCTGTAACAATTCTTTGTGGGATTAATTCATCTTTATCATTAGGAACAACAGTAATACCTCCCTTCTTAGGGACACAATGGACATGACTTACCCACTGACTATCAGCAACGGGATAAATTATACCTGCCTCAAGAAGCTTTAGTATTTCTTTTCTTACCACTTCTTTCATCTTAGGATTTAACCGTCGTTGGTGATCAACAACCGGTTTAGCACCCTTCTCCAATTTTATTTTGTGCTGACAGAGATTGGGACTAATGCCCTTAAGATCATCAAGAGTATATCCAATAGCAGCACAGTGCTTCTTCAGAGTTTTCAATAATTTCTTTTCTTCATGCTCTGAAAGGTTAGCACTAATAATAACAGGATATATCTCTTTCTCATCAAGATGAGCATATTTAAGAGTATCAGGTAAAGGTTTAAGCTCAAACACGGGATCACCCTTGGGTGGAGGGGGATCCCCTAGGATTTCAACAAGCAAGTTGTGTTTCAAAATAGGTCCATGTTTAAAGAAAACTCCATCTATTTCCCTTCTTTCATTCATAAACATATCATTTTCATGGTCTAGCAAATATTGTTCTAAAGGATCAGTAGGAGGCACGGCAATAGAAGCAAGACCAATAATTTCATCTTTACTAGGCAATTCTTTATCATGGGGTTGTCTACGAAATTCAACAAAATTAAACTCATGAGACATATCCCCTAAACCAACAGAAACAATATCCTTATTGCAGTCTATCTTAGCATTAACGATATTCAAGAAGGGTCTACCAAATATAATGGGACAAAATTCATCTTGTGGGGAACCGAGAACAAGAAAATCAGCAGGGTATTTAACTTTCCCACACAAGACTTCAACATCTCTAACAATCCCAACTGGTGAAATAGTATCTCTATTGGCAAGCTTAATTGTAACATTAATCTCTTCTATCCCAGCAGGTGCAATATCATGCATAATTTCTTGGTATAAGGAATGAGGTATTACACTTTCACTACCACCCATATCACATAAGCCATGGTAGCAATGATCTCCTATTTTAACAGAAATAACAGGCATGCCTACAATAGGTTGCTACCTCTTGAGCACTGCGTTGGTTTTACCTTGAAGAGGAAAGGGTGATGTAGTAAAGTAGCGTAAGTATTCCCTTTAGTTTTTGAGAACCAAGGTATCAATCCACTAGGAGATCACGCTCGAGTCCCACGCACCTACACAAACAAATAAGAACCTCGCAACCAACGCGATAAAGGGGTTGTCAATCCCTTCACGGTCACTTACGAGAGTGAGATCTTATAGATATGATAAGATAATATTTTTGGTATTTTTATGATAAAGAGAAATAAAGATGCAAAGTAAAATAAACGGAAATATAAATAGCTAAGTGTTGGAAGATTAATATGATGGAAGATAGACCCTGGGGCCTTAGGTTTCACTAGTGGCTTCTCTCAAGAGCATAAGTATTACAGTGGGTAAACGAATTACTATCGAGCAATTGATAGAATTGAGCATAGTTATGAGAATATCTAGGTATGATCATGTATATAGGCATCACGTCTGTGACAAGTAGACCGAAATGATTCTGCATCTACTACTATTACTCCACACATCAACCACTATCCAACATGCATCTAGAGTATTAAGTTCATAAGAACAGAGTAACGCCTTAAGCAAGATGACATGATGTAGAGGGATAAACTCATGCAATATGATATAAACCCCATATTTTTATCCTCGATGGCAACAATACAATATGTGTCATTTCCCTTTCTGTCACTGGGATCGAGCACCGCAAGATTGAACCCAAAGCTAAGCACTTCTCCCATTGCAAGAAAGATCAATCTAGTAGGCCAAACCAAACTGATAATTCGAAGAGACTTGCAAAGATAAACCAATCATACATAAAAGAATTCAGAGAAGAATCAAATATTGTTCATAGATAATCTGGATCATAAACCCACAATTCATCGGATCTCGACAAACACACCGCAAAAGAAGATTACATCGAATAGATCTCCAAGAGAATCGAGGAGAACTTTGTATTGATATCCAAAAGAGAGAGAGAAGAAGCCATCTAGCTACTAGCTATGGACCCGAAGGTCTGAAGTAAAATACTCACACATCACTGGAGAGGCCATGGAGTTGATGTAGAGGCCCTCCGTGATCAATGCCCCCTCCGGCGGAGCTCCGGAAAGGCCCCAAGATGGGATATCTCAGGTACAGAAGGTTGCGGCAGTGGAATTAGGTTTTCCTGGTGCTCCTGGATGTTTGGGGGTACGTGGATATATATAGGAGGAAGAATTACGTCGATGGAGCAATGAGGGGCCCACAAGGGTGGAGGGCGCGCCCATGGGGGGTATGTTGTCATTACGGTTCGACCGATAAAGATCTTCATAGAATATGGAGGAGCCAATATGATCATCCAGGTTCCGCTATTGGTTATTGACCGAAGAGGTGTCTCGGTGATGTCTACATAGTTCTTGAACCCGTAGGGTCCGCACGCTTAACGTTCGATGACGATTTTGTATTATATGAGTTATGCGTTTTGGTGAACGGATGTTGTTCGGAGTCCTGGATGAGATCACGGGCATGACGAGGAGTCTCGAAATGGTCAAGAGGTAAAGATTTATATATAGGATGATGGTATTTGGACACCGAAAATGTTTCGGGGATACCGAGTACATATCGGGTCACCAGAAAGGGGTTCTGTGACAGCCTGGTTTTTAGTTGGTTTGAAATTAAAATTTGGAGTTTTGAATCTTTTCATATGGACTTAAACACTTGGGTACCCCTTGGCTTTCACCCAAGTGTCCCATTTCCCTCTCTAACCATCATTCCCTCTCTGGTTCACCTCAAAATAATAATTGGAATATTTTTCTTAAATGAAAAATATTCGTTTCCCTCTCTTAAACCCTAGCTAGCTCAATGTGCTCCAAATCAACCCCAATTTTTCTTGCCCAACAAAATCTGAGAAAATTCACAAATATTCTTTGAACCCTAGGGCACCTTCCTGAGCAAAAATATTGCATAACTTTTTGGAATATTTTTGCTACAGACAATATTTTCTGTTCTGGACAGAAGTGGTGGTTTCTACAGCAACTACCATTTTACTTGCTCCAATGTGGATGATTTTTCTTGTGCGTCATCACCTTAGTAGATGATTGCTAACATCCAAAGCCTAGCCCTCAACTCCCAGCCGTTTGACCACAGTAAGCTCTCAAAGTTACTGATCAGAAACTTACTAGGCGGTTGAAATCTATCCTACTGCGTCTGGGTCCAAACCAAAGCGTGGTAATCTTCAAAACTACCACAAACAACAAGCCAGACATGAAATTTGGAGTTAGATCGGCCTAAGGGAAGAGTTCACGCGGTGACCACGCGTGTACACGATGCCAACCTGCGTGCCAACGCGCTCTGAGTCGCGCCCAAGCCTTTGTTGGTCGCGTGCTCGCTTCCCCGACTGCCTAGCCTTGCCAAACTTCGCCACAATCTTCGTACAAGCTCTCTTAACTCCCTCCTGGCACTCGCCGACGCCGGAGCTCGCCGAAGCGAGCACGAGCGTGGTCCGGCCAACGTAACAGTGCGGTGCGCACTGTGCTGTCATCACCCCAGTGCCCCTGTGCTCGTCCCCGTTCGCCCACAGTCCTCGCGTGAGCTGCGTTGCCTTCTCCCCCTCTCACTGACGCTGTTCATCACCGAGCACCGTGTCCAGGTGTCCACCGGCGGAGCCGGAAACCCCCCCTCGGCTATAAATGGAGCCTCCCAGCCTCCTCGAGCACCATCCATGACTCCCACACACTCCACAACCTCATAGATAGCCGTAGCCCGGCCGGGTAGGCCGTGGGCCACCGTCCCCGAGCTCGAGCTCGTTGGCGATCCCCTCGGGTCGTCTCCGTAGCTCAGGCCCCTCCCAGGCCTGGGCAACCCTTCCAGGGCCTCCGCCGCTCTCCGGTGGTGCTGTTCCACCTGGTTGGAGCCCCTGGAGTCGCCTCTGTTTGCCGTCGTCTTTGTCTCTGGCGACCTCCACCATCTGCCTCCGCTTGAGAGGTTGATTCCGACGCTGTCTGACCACCCCTAGCTACTCTACAGGTACGGGCAGGTGCGCCATCATCTCCTCTCTTGATTCCCCCTCTCGTTTTGGCCAAGAAGCCCTCGTCGCCGGCGTGTGCTCCAGCGAAGCCGCGCCGTCCTCTGTTTCCGTCTTCCTCTCCCCCTCACCTGACTAGCGGGGCCAGCTAGTCAGCCATTCAGTATGCGCGTGAAGCGGTACGAGTGGTGGCGCCCCGAGGCTTTACGCCTTCGATGTCACTCCCAGTCTGTTTTTAGTTAAATTCAA
Organism: Triticum dicoccoides; assembly: GCF_002162155.2. Classification (NCBI taxonomy): domain Eukaryota; kingdom Viridiplantae; phylum Streptophyta; class Magnoliopsida; order Poales; family Poaceae; genus Triticum; species Triticum dicoccoides. Next base: position 420,499,834 of record NC_041380.1, read on the forward strand.
ATTTCATATTTTTCCAGAGAGCTTCAAACAACCAAAACTCTTTAACCATAAGTCCAAATGAATTGATTCTTTTTGCATTGTGTTCTTTGTAAAGAAATCTAGCAGCTCACGAAAAATGGGATTTTCCCCTGATGTCTAGATTTTCTGGTGAATTTCAAAAGAGTTCTTGATGTTTTCTTTTTGTGTTTATAATTATTTTCAGAGGGTGAGGCTTGTTTTGAGGATCACCAGGAGGCTTGTGAACCTCATCTGCACTAAGGCAAGCCACAACAACATTTTCATGGTGCCATTACAATATTTGTGATTTTCCTACTTGAATGAATGATTTAATCCTTGCATTTAAGTCACTATTATGCTATTTATATTCTGTTAGTTGCTTAATTTAATATGCTTGATTTATAGAAGGTTTAAAGCTAACTAAGTTGGTAAAGAAACTATAATTATTTTTTTTATGAAAGAGTAATATAGTTTTGGGATGTAAGTAATGATATGGAGTTGTTTTTCTTGCATAAGGAAAATGATAAATTTGTTAGAAAAGGTTCTATTTAAAGTAAGGTTTAATCCTAACCAGAGAAGTGCCATGAGTTGTTGATGTTTATGCTTAGTGTGGATATAGTTGACTCAATCATTACCGTTGATATGTGATGCATATGTCAGTGCTGCATTTTCATGGCATACTATGACACCGGTTATTTTCATTTTAAGTGAACCTGATAATAACTCAACTTAAATATATCGTTGACTGGGTCATGGTGCCACTGAATCGAGTTTTTCCCAGTGCAACCACATTTGCCTTTATGGGAAGGCCTTTATTCGGTCCGTTGCCATGCCTCTGGTCAGTGCCTCCAATGAGGGAAGGTTATGGGCGTGCGGTACCCTGGCCCGGTAAGCAGACATAATCTTGTGTGCCTGTTGTTGAGATTTTTGGTACCGTGTCCCCGTGTGGGACAATTTATGTTTTTGGCCACGACGGTGGTCGTTGTGTCTTTGGTAGACACGGGGCCACCCAGGACTAGCCCAGTGGGGAGTGAGTCGGAGTGGCCGGGAGAGTGTCATGGCAATGGAGGGGTTTCGTCAGAATGCCGTTGGTCCACCTGAATGGGAGTGCGAGGCCATGGGTTCCGTGGTGTGGGTACATTGCGCTACCTTTGCAGAGTGTATTAATCTATCAATAGCCGAGTCCACAGTTATGGACACGCTCGAAAGTAGGTCACACCATGGGTCAACATTTAATAAATCTTGCACATTAAGTTATGAACTCTGCACTATTGATGATGGCGGGAAGGTCATCTTGTTGTTTAAGGCCAAGTGTTGGTCGTGGTTGTGATCGCCGGAAGGATCACCGTTTAAGGACAAATATTGGTCATGGTTGTGATCACCGGAAAGATCACGAGATATTCATAGCTAAGGCTTTAAGGTTGGTACGTTTGTGATCCAAGAGCGATCATTGTTGGTAAGCCAGACCGAGGGATTTTTCTCACAAGAGCATGATCACAGCATGTTGGTTATATTGTTGCATTATTAATAATTGGTTAATTATCATGATATTGTTTGTCATTATGTTTATGTCTGTTCTGGGCTTGCAAGTACATTCAATGTACTGACCTGGCGTGTCATGCCAGATTTCAGGAAGGTCTTGTTGGAAAGGAGTGCTGTCCGAGTCTAGATCGTGTCCACATCGGTGTCCCTGTGCTATGGAGTTCCGCTACGACGTTGTTCCGCTGCCGCATAGTTGTTATGATCGAGGCCCTTATGTTCACTAAATAATGTACATATTGTTCAGCCGCACCGTGTGTGCCGCTTGGCCTCGCTACCTGTTGTAATATAAAATTTGATCTGCTAGCATCAATAAAGCGGTTGTTTTCTGTACCAAGATGTTGTGTGTTGCCAGAAGACATGGTCTCTGGGCTGGCAATGCATGGTAAACCGGTTGCTCTAAGCCGGGGTGCCACAACGCTTGGTATCAGAGCTGCGCTGACTATAGGCCACACTAGACTACAACTTGTTAACTGGACGTTAGATACAAGTTTAAGTTGAGTGTCGGTAGCATTTGCAGCTGGTTGTTGCATTGCATGCACTTGTTTTATTTTATGCTAACCTACTAATGGTTGTGAGCGTATATGGCTCCGGTGCCATATCCGTGCCAGTTGCAGCTGATGCCGTTCACGTCGCCGCATCTCCTTCGTAATGTGTGGCGTCGGCTGTACCCCCTCGGTGACGATCCAGTCTATCGTGTGTACCGGGAGCATCCAACTGACTCAGTGTATGAGTATCACGCAGTGGTTACTCTGCGCACCAGTTCCGATTCCAGCACTTACACTCGTACCTCTCAGAGCGGTTACGCTTCTACCGCTTCTCAGGTTGTCCAGTTTATTGCATTCGAGGTCCTTGTCGAGTTTCGTTACAACGAGGTCCGGATGCAGAACCACCCAGGTTTCTACTACTATCCTTCTCTGCACGACAATGGTCGCGTCCATTTCCCTATCATTGATCCGGAGTCTGATAGTGTTGCTAGCCATCTTGCTCGTTATATCACCGCTAGCTATCTTATGATCCACGAGCTGGCTCGAGAGCTGACTCGTGCCCGTACTGCTTTAGCCTCTGCTTTAGTCTCTACTAGATCTGCCACTACTCCATCCTCCCTGGGATTTACTCCTTATATTCCAACCAGTTCTAGTTCCCCTGTTGCACCGGTTACTCCTCCGAGTAGCTCGAGCGCCGCGACCGTGAATCCTCTCAGTGCCCCTGCCGAGTGGGTTTCACTTCTCACTACTCCTGTAGCCCCGATGCTTCACCCCACACCTGCCCTTGAGGGAGATCCCTCTAGGAAGCATCGTCGTGTTACCTTTATCCCGGAGGTCTCAGTTAACCTCCTCAGTTCAGGATCCGAGTCCGCTTCAAGAGAGGACCCCGCAGCGCCAGCATAGCAGTAGAGCTTCTGAGTATTTGCAGTCAGGATGGTGTACGGGTGTAGTCGTACAAGTCATGAGGTTTCGTTTCATGTATGAGAGTAGTTGAACCTGGCATGTTATTTATCTTTCATGTATGAGTCTATGTATAATTATGTTGGAACTCTATTTTATTCGCCGTATTTTCTTCGTCATTTCTGTTTTTTCTTGGGCTTTTGTTGCTGGCTTTTCCCCAATTTATTTTGAATGTTTCTCATCTCGTTTCCGTTGTCTTGGGAAAAAATCACAATAGGATGCTGCGGGGAGGCAGCAGTAGCAACGTTCGCGAGGGTACCCCTGTTTGTCATTCCGCATGACAGGCAGGACACTCCCCCCATGCCGTATGTTCCACCACCGCCTCCACCACCAAATCCGCCCTCCATCGAGAAATTTCTGCGTATGTTTGAGGAAAGACGGAATAATGATCTGATTGAAATTTTAAGAAGTGTGTAAGCTATGGTTGGGCAGAATGGAAATCAGAATGGTCATCACTCCAAGCTATCAGATTTTCAAAGGACCAAGCCTCCCAGTTTCAGTCAGGTTATTGACCCCTTGGATGCAGACGATTGGTTGCGAACCATTGAGAGGAAACTTGAGATTGCTCGTACTAAAGAAGATGATAAAGTTCCATTTGCAACTCATTATCTTGAAGGCGCTGCTGCCATATGGTGGGAAAATATAAAATCCATGTGGCCTGCTGATGAAGAAATCACCTGGTCAAAATTCAAGGATCAGTTCTGGAAATATCATATCCCTACTGGAATTATGAAGACTAAGCAGCGTGAATTTCTTGCGCTCCTCCAAGGAAATCAGTCCGTGTGTGAATATTTGCAAAAATTCAATCATCTGTTACGTTACTCCCTTCATGACGTGGCCACTGAAGAAAGAAAGATTGACAGATTTCTTGGTGGATTAAACCCGCAACTCCGGTGTACTCTCAGTATGTTTGATTTCCCAGATTTCCAAACTCTGGTGAACAAGGCTTTCATTGCTGAAAGGGAGCACAAGCTTGTATCAGATAATAGGCCTGCTAACAACGACCACAAGTGCAAGTTTGAGCTAAAGAAGGATGGGCAACCCATGCAAAAGGCTCGTACCTGGCAGCAGACTCAGGTGGAATACAAGCCCAATTGGCAACAGAATGTTAACAAGACCACCACTCAAGTCAAGAATGTCGTGACCAACCCAGTGCACGAGGAGCGCCAGTGCAACAATTCTTGCTTCAGTTGTGGGCAAACCGGACATTATGCCGGACAATGTCCCAAGAATAGCAAGGCGAATGCTCTATTCAGGCCACAAGTCAACTTTATGGAATCATGCCCGACCCAACAAAACATCATTGGGCACATTCATCACCTCTCCGCCGATGAAGCCCAAGAGAACCCCGAAGTCGTCATTGGTATGTTTTCTGTTAATAACATACCTGCAGTAATTTTATTTGACTTTAGGGCTTCCCACTCTTTTATTTCTCGGAGTTTTGTTTCCCAAAACAAATTTCCTTGTTCGCTTTTGGGCAAGAATATGCTGGTACAAACCCCGGAATCCTTAATCAAGAGCAATCTGTGAAGGAAATATGCCCTAGAGGCAATAATAAAGTTATTATTTATTTCCTTATATCATGATAAATGTTTATTATTCATGCTAGAATTGTATTAACCGGAAACATAATACATGTGTGAATACATAGACAAAGAGAGTGTCACTAGTATGCCTCTACTTGACTAGCTCATTGATCAAAGATGGTTAAGTTTCCTAACCATATACATGAGTTGTCATTTGATTAACGGGATCACATCATTAGGAGAATGATGTGATTGACTTGACCCATTCCATTAGCTTAGCACTTGATCGTTTAGTTTGTTGCTATGCTTTCTTCATGACTTATACATGTTCCTATGACTATGAGATTATGCAACTCCCGTTTACCGGAGGAGCACTTTGTGTGCCACCAAATGTCACAACGTAACTGGGTGATTATAAAGGTGCTCTACAAGTGTCTCCAAAGGTACTTGTTGGGTTGGCGTATTTCGAGATTAGGATTTGTCACTCCGATTGTCGGAGAGGTATCTCTAGGCCCACTCGGTAATGCACATCACTATAAGCCTTGCAAGCGTTGCAACTAATGAGTTAGTTGTGGGATGATGTATTACGGAACGAGTAAAGAGACTTGCCGGTAACGAGATTGAACTAGGTATTGAGATACCGACGATCGAATCTCGGGCAAGTAACATACCGATGACAAAGGGAACAACGTATGTTGTTATGCGGTCTGACCGATAAAGATCTTCGTAGAATATGTAGGAGCCAGTATGGGCATCCAGGTCTCGCTATTGGTTATTGACCAGAGAGGTGTCTCGGTCATGTCTACATAGTTCTTGAACCCATAGGGTCCGCACGCTTAACGTTCGTTGACGATATAGTACTATATGAGTTATGTATGTTGGTGACCGAATGTTGTTCGGAGTCTGGGATGAGATCACAGACATGACAAGGAACTCCGGAATGGTCCGGAGATAAAATTTGATATATGGGATAATAGTGTTTGGTCACCGGAAGGGTTCTGGAATTCACCGGAAGGGGTTCCGGATGTTTCCCGAAATGTTTGGGTATGAGAACACTTTTTTTGGGCCAAAGGGGAAAGCCCACAAGGTTTTTGGAAAGCGCAAAAGGAAGTTTTGCGGAGTCCAGGGGCCAGAAGCCATGGTACCTGGCGTCTGGGTCCAGACGCCGGGAACCCTGGCGTCTGGCCCTGGAGTCCGAGAAGGACTCTTGCCTTTTGGGTGAAACCGACTTTGTGGAGGATTTTACTCCAAGTTTCGACCCCAAGGCTCAACATATAAATAGAGGGGTAGGGCTAGCACCCAAGACACATCAAGAAACACCAAGCCTTGTGCCGACAACCCCGTCCCCTCTAGTTTATCCTCCGTCCTAGTTTTCGTAGTGCTTAGGCGAAGCCCTGCGGAGATTGTTCTTCACCAACACCGTCACCACGCCGTCGTGCTGAACTCATCTACTACTTCGCCCCTCTTGCTGGATCGAGAAGGCGAGGACGTCACCAAGCCGAACGTGTGCAGAACTCGGAGGTGCCGTGCTTTTGGTACTTGGATCGGTCGGATCGTGAAGACGTATGACTACATCAACCGCGTTGATATAACGCTTCCACGAACGGTCTACGAGGGTACGTAGACAACACTCTCCCCTCTCGTTGCTATGCATCACCATGATCTTGTGTGTGCATAGGAAAATTTTAAATTACTACGTTTCCCAACAATCTGGTCTGCCATAATCTGGAAATCAATATCAACGGAGTCTGCTTTTCAACTTCTTTGATAATTATTGAGTCTACTAAGATAGATGTTATCTTGGGTATGAATTGGCTGACGCAATATCAAGTATGCACAAATTGCGCGACACGAGAAATTACTTGGACCAGTCAGAAGGGGCAGACTACCAAATTCTATGCTCGCAGAAGCATACCCAAGAAAGAAATGGCCTTCACCGCTGTGGCTGAATTGGAATTAATTCATGTGGTCAGTGAGTTTCGTGATGTATTTCCAGAAGAGCTGCCAGGCATGCCACCAGATGGAGAGCTTGAGTTTGCAATAGATTTTGTGCCCGAAACCGCACCGTTATACAAGAAGTATTACCGGATGCCCTCATCAGAATTAGTTAGTGGAGCTAAAGAAATAGCTTGATGAAATGCTCCAGAAAGGGTATATCCGTCCCAGCTCTTCACCATGGGGATCACCTGCTATCTTCGTGGACAAAAAGGATGGCAGCCTCCGCATGTGTGTGGATTACCGCCAGCTGAATGATGTCACAATCAAAAACAAATATCCACTTTGAAGGATTGATGACTTGTTTGATCAGCTCAGTGGGGCCAAGGTATTCTCCAAGATTGATTTACGGACAGGATATCATCAGCTCAAGATTAAAAAGGAAGATATTCCTAAGACCGCATTCACCACTAGATACAGTCTTTATGAATATACAGTTATGTCCTTTGGTCTCACCAACACCCTTGCCTTCTTCATGCATATGATGAACAAAGTATTCATGGACTTCCTCGATAAGTTCATGGTAGTCTTCATCGATGACATACTTATTTACTCAAGAAGTGAAGAAGATCACAAAGAACACCTCCGAGCAGTGTTACAACGACTCCGCGACCATCAACTATACGCCAAATTTAGTAAATGCGAATGTTGGCTCAAGCAAGTTGGATTTCTTGGACATGTGCTATCCGCCGAAGGTATAGCCGTGGACCCGAGAAAAGTAAAGGATGTGATCGATTGGTTGCCACCCACAACCATATCACAAATTCGGAGTTTTCTTGGATTAGCCGGTTACTACCGTCGTTTCATTGAAGGGTTTTCCAAGATTGCTAAACCCATGATGGAGCTGCTCAAAAAGGATAAGAAGTTTGAATGGACCGAGGACTGTGAGAAAAGTTTCAATGAGCTAAAGATACGGCTGGCGACTGCACCTGTGTTGACTCTTCCTGATATCTACCGCATTTTTGATGTGTACTGTGATGCCTCCAGACAAGGACTTTGATGCATACTTATGCAAGATAGCAAGGTAGTAGCCTATGCATCACGACAGCTACGACCCCACAAGGGAAATTATCCTACTCATGATCTGGAATTGGCCGCGGTGGTTCATGCTCTAAAATTTGGAGACACTATCTCATCGGGAAGAGGTGCCAATTTTTTACCGATCACAAAAGTCTCAAGTATATATTTACTCAGCTAGATTGAAATCTCCATCAACGAAGATGGCTTGATTTAGTCAAGGATTATGACCTTGGAATATATTACCACCCGGGTAAGGCCAATGTGGTTGCCGATGCACTGAGTCGAAAGCCTGTCAGCCTAAATGTCATATTGAAATCCTTGCCTCCTGAACTTCAAGAGGAGATTGCTCAGCTCAACCTGGTCATAGTTGATGCCGGCCTGCTAATATTTTGGAAGTTGCCCCACACTTGAGGAAGAGATCCGCAAGGCCCAGCCAACTGGCACCGTCCTACAGAAACGTGCCAAGAATATGGTGACATGACAGACTTCAGATTTCTCGAAGGATCAATTTGGTACCCCTCGCTTCTGTGGAAGGATTTGTGTGCCCAATCAAGTGGATTTAAAGCAGAAAATCATGTCAGAAGCACACGAATCTTCGTATTCCATTCACCCTGGAGGTACGAAAATGTATGAAGACCTTAGACAAATATTCTGGTGGGATGGAATGAAGAAAGACATTGCCTATTTTGTGGCCTGTTGCGACATATGCAACAAGGTGAAGGCGGAGCATCAGAAGCCAGCCGGACTTCTCCAACCATTGCCAGTTTCACAATGGAAATGGGATGATGTCTGCATGGATTTCATCACAGGACTACCCAAGACTCAGCGAGGCAATGATGCAATCTGGGTCATAGTGGACACCTTAACCAAGGTTCCTCACTTTATCCCGACCAAAACCACATATCGAGCGGATCAACTTGATCACCTCTATGTATCCAGAATAGTCAGTCTGCATGGAGTACCCCGAACCATCACTTCTAACCGAGGTTCACTTTTTACCTCTGCTTTTTGGTCACGTCTCCATCAAGCCTTCGGGCAGCGCTGAAATACAGTACCACTTATCATCCTCAGACTGATGGACAGACAGAGCGGGTAAACCAAATACTCCAAGATATGATGCGAGCCTGCGCTTTGGCCCAAGGACCTAAATGGGAAGACTGCCTGCCACATGCTGAGTTCTCTTACAACAACAGCTTCCAGACCAGTCTAAAGATGTCACCATATGAGGCTTTGTATGGCCGTAAGTGCCGCACCCCATTAAATTGGTCTCAAACTGGAGATAGCCGTATCTTTGGAATAGATCTCATGATGGAAGCTGAGAAACAAGTTAAGGAAATCAGGAACAGATTGCAATTGGCCAAATCTCGACAGAAGAGTTATTATGATGCAAAGCACCGACATATCCGTTTTGAATCCGGAGAACACGTATACCTCCGAGTCACTCCTATGAAAGGAATCAAGAGATTCCAAACTCGTGGAAAGTTGGCACCCAGATTCATTGGTCCATTTCCAGTTATGTCACGAGTGGGTACTGTTGCATATCAGTTGGACCTACCCCTTGAATTGTTAGACGTGCACAACGTGTTTCATGTTTCACAGTTGAGGCGATGCATATCACCGCCTGAGAAAAAGACTGCTATGACTGAAATAGAGTTGGCAAAGGACTTAACATATGTAGAAAGACTGGTTAAAATTTTGGATCAGATGTAAAGGGTCACTCATAGCAAAGCAAGGAAGTTCTACAAGGTTCAGCGGGAGCATCACACAGAGTCAGAATCAACATGGGAACGGGAAGAATTTCTAAAGGTAAATTATCCAGAATGGTTTTCCCAAGGAACCGAATCTCGAGGACGAGATTCATTCTAAGTGGGGGAGGTTTGTGACAGCCTAGTTTTTGCCCTATTTTCTTTGCCTGATTTTTAGTTGGTTTGAAATTAAAATTTGGAGTTTTGAATCTTTTCATGTGGACTTAAACACTTGGGTACCCCTTGGCTTTCACCCAAGTGTCCCATTTCCCTCTCTAACTATCATTCCCTCTCTGGTTCACCTCAAAATAATAATCGGAATATTTTTCTTAAATGAAAAATATTCATTTCCCTCTCTTAAACCCTAGCTAGCTCAATGTGCTCCAAAGCAACCCCAATTTTTCTTGCCCACAAAAATCTGAGAAAATTCACAAATATTCTTTGAACCCTAGGGCACCTTCCTGAGCAAAAATATTTCATAACTTTTTGGAATATTTTTGCTACAGACAATATTTTCTGTTCTGGACATAAATGGTGGTTTCTACAGCAACTACCATTTTACTTGCTCCAATGTGGCTATTTTTTCTTGTGCATAATCACCTTAGTAGATGATTGCTAACCTCCAAAGCCCAGCCCTCAACTCCCAGCTGTTTGACCACAGTAAGCTCTCAAAGTTACTGATCTGAAACTTACTAGGCGGTTCAAATCTATCCTACTGCGTCTGGGTCCAAACCAAAGCGTGGTAATCTTCAAAACTACCACGAACAACAAGCCAGACATGAAATTTGGACTTAGGTCGGCCTGAGGGCAGAGTTCACGCGGTGACCACGCGTGTACATGATGCCAACCTACGTGCCGACGCGCTCTGAGTCGCGCCTGAGCCTCTGTTGCTCGCGTGCTCGCTTCCCCGACTGCCTAGCATTGCCAAACTTCGCCACAATCTTCGTCCAAGCTCTCTTAACTCCCTCCTGGTGCTCGCCGACACCAGAGCTCGCCGCAGCGAGCATGGGCGCGGCCTGGCCAACATAACAGTGCGGTGTGCACTATGCTCGTCGTCACCCCAGTGCCCCTGTGCTCGTCCCCGTTCGCCCATAGTCCCTGCGTGAGCTGTGTCGCCTTCTCCCCCTCTCACTGACGCTGTTCGTCGCTGGGCGCTGTGTCCAAGTGTCCACCTACGGAGGCCGAAACCGCCCCTCGACGCTCGGCTATAAATGGAGCTCCCCAGCCTCCTCGAGCACCATCTACGACTCCCACACACTCCACAACCTCATAGATAGCCGTAGCCCGGCTGGGCAGGCCGTGGGCCGCCGTCCCCGAGCTCGAGCTCGCCGGCAATCCCCTCGGGTCGTCTCCGTAGCTCCAGCCCCTCCCAGGCCTGGGCAACCCTTCCAGGGCCTCCGCCGCTCTCCGGTGGTGCTGTTCCGCCTGGTTGGAGCCCTTGGAGTCGCCTATGTTTCCCGTCGTCTTCGTCTCCGGCGACCTCCACCCTCTGCCTCCGCTTGAGAGGTTGATTCCGACACCGTCCGACCACCCCTAGCTACTCTACGGGTACGAGCAGGTGCGCCTCTGTCTCCTCTCTCGATTCCCCCCTCTCGTTTTGGCCAAGAAGCCCTCGTCGCCGGTGTGTGGTCCGGCGAAGCCGCACCGTCCTCTGTTTCCATCTCCCTCTCCCCCTCACCTGACTAGCGGGGCCCGCTAGTCAGCCACTCAGTACGCGCGCGAAGGGGTACGAGTGGTGGCGCCCCGAGGCTTTATGCCTTCGACGTCACCCCCCAGTTTGTTTTTAGTTAAATTCAAATTTCATATTTTTCTAGAGAGCTTCAAAGAACCAAAACTCTTTAACCATAAGTCCAAATGAACTGATTCTTTTTACATTGTGTTCTTTGTAAAGAAATATAGCAACTCACCAAAAATGGGATTTTCCCCTGCTGTCTAGATTTTCTGGTGAATTTCAGAAGAGTTCTTGATGTTTTATTTTTGTGTTTATAATTATTTTCATAGGGTGAGGCTTGTCTTGAGGATCACCAGGAGGCTTGTGAACCTCATGTGCACTAAGGCAAGCCACAACAACATTTTCATGGTGCCATTACATTTTCCTGGTAGACACGGGGCCACCCAGGACTAGCCCAGTGGGGAGTGAGTCGGAGTGGCTGGGAGAGTGTCATGGCAATGGAGGGGTTTCATCGGAATGCCGTTGGTCCACCTGAATGGGAGTGCGAGGCCATGGGTTCCGTGGTGTGGGTACAGTGCGCTACCTCTGCAGAGTGTATTAATCTATCGATAGGCGAGTCCATGGTTACGGACACGCTCGAAAGTAGGTCACACCATAGGTCAATGTTTAATACATCTTACACACTAAGTTATGAACTCTACACTGTTGATGATGGCAGGAAGGTCATCTTGTTGTTTAAGGCCAAGTGTTGGTCATGGTTGTGATCACTGGAAGGATCACCGTTTAAGGACAAATATTGTTCATGGTTGTGATCAATAGAAAGTTCACGAGATATTCATAGCTAAGACTTTGAGGTTGGTACATTTTTGATTCAAGAGCGATCACCGTTGGTAAGCCAGTCCGAGGGATTTTTCTTACAAGAGCATGATCACAGCATGTTGGTTATATTGTTGCATTATTAATAATTGGTTAATTATCATGATATTGTTTGTCATTATGTTTATGCCTGTTCTGGGCTTGCAAGTACATTCAATGTACTGACCTGGCATGTCATGCCAGATTTCAGGAAAGTCTTGTTGCAAAGGAGCGTTGTACGAGTCTAGATCGTGTCCACATCAGTGTCCCTGTGCTATGGAGTTTCGCTATGATGTTGTTCCGCTGCCGCGTAGTTGTTATGATCGAGGCCCCTTATGTTCACTAAATAATGTACATATTGTTCAGCCGCACCATGTGTGCCGCTTGGCCTCGCTACCTGTTGTAATATAAACTTTGATCCGCTAGCATCAATAAAGCAGTTGTTTTCTATACCAAGATGTTGTGTGTTGCCAGAAGACATGATCTCTGGGATGGCAATGCATGGTGAACCGGTTGCTCTGAGCCGGGGTGCCATAGGTTCCGAGCACCATGGCAAAGATATGGGCCTAATGGGCCAAGAGGGGAAACATAGCAGCCAGCAGGGGCTGCTGTGCCCCCCATATGGTCTGCACTAGAGGGGAAAGGAAAAACGGGAAGAGATATAGAAGGGGAGGGACTCGGCCTTCCCCTTCCTTTCCCTCCTCCCTCCTCTTTCCTCCGCCTCCATTGAAAAAGGAAAGGGGGCCGAATTGGGGAGGAACCCCAAGTAGGATTCGACCTACTTGGGGCGCCCCCTGGCTGCTCCCTCTCTGTCACATCCCTAGTTCTGGCCTGACCTATGCTTGCTTCCATGTGTGCATCATGTTTAAATTTTTGAAACTTGAACTGAGGAAATTTGGAAGCCTCAAAACTCTAATTAAAAGAAGGGCAAAAACCCTAAAATCTCATTCATTGTTCCAAAATGCTCCTCTTAAATGTTTGATAATTTTTGGCAAGGGTTCTGGTCCCAACCAAAATATTGAACATTTTTAAGGATTTATTTTTGGGACTTTGAATTTAAATCATTAGCTATTTGAATTTGAATTATATTCATATAATTAGAATATAATTTCAAATACCCCTGAAATATTTTATGAGCTTTTGGAAAAGTCCATCTAGCAAAATAAAAATATTCAGAGGAGTTTTTGGCATTGTTTGAATTCGTTTAGATTCAAAACAATGGCAAAAGATATTAATAAAAGAAAACAGAACAATAAAACAGAGCAGAGAGCACATACCTGGCGACTTACCTGTGAAGCCCACCTGGTGGCCCAACAGAACCGGCCCAGCGCGGCCCGGCCCACCCTTTTCTTGTCGTCTTCCTCCCCTCGCACCGAAGCAGCTCGGTGGCGAGCGCTGGCGATGCCCCGGCCACCTCCTGCTTGCCGCCTTCCCCTCGTCGCCCTGGACTCCGTCCGCGATGCCACGCAGCCCCTGGCCCTTCTCACTCCCTCCGTGCTCCTCCCCCTTCTCTGCTCTCTCCCGCAGCACCACCGACACGCCACCATCGCCGCCGACGCCGATTGCCGCAGCCACCGGCCACCCCTCGCCCTCCCGCTGAGCTCAGGAGCTCCGCACTCCGTCCTCGATCCACCTCACCGAGCCACGCCCCTCCAGAAGCCCCCGAACGACCTCACCGGGCTCGTCTTCTACCTTGGACCCGCCGGCCATCACCGTCAAATTCGTCGGCTCCGGACCGTCCCCGACCTCGCCGAGCGTTCCGTCGCCATCGCGGTGAGCCCCGTCGTGTTTCCCCTCTCTCCATTCGCTCGCCCCCATGCTGTACCCGCCGTTTCACCGCAACCGGAGCTCGCTGCCGCCGGCCATGTTGCCGTCACGGCCATGGCTTGTTTCGGTCGCGTACGAGCACGGCTTTGAGCTCGTGGGGCTCACAGGAAGCCCATGCGCAGCTCAGCTTGTCCAAAACCCCACCAGGGCCTCGCGCCGTTACCACCCGAACTCCGGCGCCGCTGCGAGCTCCGTTCCGGCGAGCCCCGGCGTTCCCGTAGCCTCCCACCTACCCCATCAGATGCGGGAGAGCCCGGGCTACGCCCCGGTGCCCTCAGCCGCCGCCTCCGTCGCCTTTAGCGCAAGTCCGGCGTGCCCCCGCCGTGCTCCGTGGTCGTCGCCGGCTAATCTCTGGCGAGCTGACGTGGCTGGCTTAATTAGCCACTAACCACCGCATCGTGTCACAGACAGCCGGGCCCCACCGCCTAACTAACCGGCTAACTAAAATAGATTAGGTTTAATCTAATTGTAGTGGCCCCACGCGTCAGCTTTGACCGCGCTGACGTGGCCTTTGACCCGGCCCCACCTGTCATTGACACTAACCAGCCCTGTGTCACTGACGTGTGGCCCCCACACGTCAGGTTTGACTCTGGGCGACCCAGTTGACCTGCTGACCTCAGGCTTACGTCATGCTGACGCAGTAAGTATTTTCTGGAATTAGGATAAATCAGAAAAGGTTTATAAATTCCAGAAAATGCCCAAAACTTCTAAAATTCATAGAAATTCAACCGTAACTCCAAATTAAATAATTTATATATGAAAAATTATCAGAAAAATCCAATCTATCCATCTGTACCATTTTCATGCATGTTAGAACAACTTATAGCTGCTGTTTAGCACAAATCAATTAAATGACATTTGAATTTCACATATGGAGTTTGGTTTTGAACTTAGGGTTCAAACCAACTTCATTTAACTTTGTTGCTAGCTGCATTAGCTCAAACCACAGCATATTGCCATGTCACACTCATGCATCATATTGTTGCATTGCATTGATTGTGTTCTTTCTCTGTTGCCGATGTTTGTCCCCTCTCGATAGACGTGGTTCGACGATGAGTTCGATGACACCGATGAAGAGCTATATTATCTTTAGAAGTGCCAGGCAAGCAAAACCCCCTTGTTCATTCCGATACAATCCCACTCTCTCGCTCCTGCTCTCTTTTACTGCATTAGGACAACAACGACATATTTGTTACTTGTTGCGGTAGCTGAACCCCTTTATCCTTTGCATGACCTGTCATTGCCACAGTAAATAGATGAAACCCACTAGCATGAGTAGGAGTTGTTTGAGCCCTGGTGTGCCTACTCATTCATGCTTGTTTGTCATGCCTGCTACTGCTTAGAGTTGAGTCAGGTCTGATTCATCGGGGATGAATCAGAGGCGTGTGAACATGTCCTATTGTGTGTGAGCTAAGTGTGTGAACACGATTTGGTAAAGGTAGCGGTGAGAGGCCATGTAGGAGTACATTGTGGGTTGTCTCATTGCAGCCGTCCTCAGGAACTGAGTTCTGTGTTTGTGATCCATGAACAGTTACTACCACACATTGGGTTCCGGTAACTCGACCCCTCTCGACTTATTAATCAACATGATCTCTGTCCAGGAGTTGCAACTAGTTTCTGGTGTTTGTAGGTAGTGTTAGTAGTCTACCAAGTGGCACCCGGTACAGGTGGGCTTGGGACAGACTAGGCACAGTGGCACGGTGTACCAAGCGTAGATCCACCCATCGAGGTGGGCTTGGGAACCCTGCACACATCGTTTGGGGCCGTGAGCAACACCCCGGCCGGATCTCCTTGAGGATGGAACCCGAATAGGCGATAAACCTGGACTAGAGACTTGTTCGGTTAGTCAGGTCGTGGCCGACTCCCTCGCCCGGCTTCCGCTTGAAGGTTGCCGAGGTACATGACGTGTACAGGGCGATAAGTGGCGGGAGCGTGTGTGAAGAAGTACACCCCTGCAGGGTTATCATTATCTATTCGAATAGCCGGATTCCTCGGATATGGAAACTTGGACCCCTTGTACAGTTCATAGACAAGTGAAAGTGGATACTCTAAAATATGCAAGATAAGCGTGAGTGCTATGGATGGCGTTCTCGTAGGGAGACGTGAGCGGATCCATAGTGGTGTATTGATATGGTGAATATGTGGACTCGTGTGCGCCACCTCAAAAGAGTTACTTGCAGTCGTAGTTCAGGTTAGCCACCGAGTCAAAGCTGGCTTGCTGCAGTTAAACTCCACCACCCCCTTTGTTGATAATGATGCATATGTAGTTAGTTCTGATGTAAGTCTTGCTGGGTACATTTGTACTCACGTTTGCCTATTTTATGTTTTTGCAGAGAGACTTCAGTCTCACTAGTAGTTTCACATGGACTTCGACGTTTAGCTTGTTACCTCAGCTACGATCTTGTGCCCTCGGCAGGATCTGGTAGATAGTCAGGCTTCTCAGCCTTTTTCATTTATAGTTGTCTGTACTCAGACATGTTAAGCTTCCGCTTGTGCTTTGACTTGTATGCTCTGATTGTTGGGTCATGAGACCCATGTTTGTAATATCTCGCTCCTCGGAGCCTATTGAATAAATACTTGAGTTGTAGAGTCATGTTGTGATGCCATGTTGTATTGCACATATCGAGCATATTGTGTGTATGTTATTGAAATGCTTGGTATGTGTGGGATCTGACTATCTAGTTGTTTATCCTTAGTAGCCTCTCTTACCGAGAAATGTCTCCTGGTGTTTCCACTGAGCCATGGTAGCTTGCTACTGCTCCGGAACACCTAGGCTGGCCGGCATGTGTCCTTCTTTGTTCCTGTGTCTGTCCCTTCGGGGAAATGTCACGCGATGAATGCCGGAGTCCTGTTAGCCCGCTACAGCCCGGTTCACCGGAGTCCTGCTAGCCCAGTGCTACAGCCTGGATTCACTCGCTGATGACCGACACGTTCGTTGCTGGGTCATGTATGCCTGTCCCTGTAAGTTAGTGCCACTTTGGGTTCACGACTAGCCATGTCAGCCCGGGTTCTTTGTCATATGGATGCTAGCGACACTATCATATACGTGAGCCAAAAGGCGCAAACGGTCCCGGGCCAGGTAAGGTGGCACCCGTGGGAATACCGTGCGTGAGGCCGCAAAGTGATATGATGTGTTACATGCTAGATCGGTGTGACTTAGGATCGGGGTCCTGACAGCGTTGGTATCAGAGCTTGACTGCCTGTAGGATTCCAAGCCAAACTGGTCGAAGTTGAGTCTAGAAATTCTTTAGTTATATAAGGGAATTGATTGTGGGATGGAACGTAAGGCTCTTTTTACTCCTTATACCTTATGCCCTTCTGATCTGAGTCAACCTCTTCTTTCCTACGGGGATTAAGAACTAGGCTATCTCTTCTTTCTATCAGGATCACGTGTTACTAATCCGTAGACTTATAGCATTGTTGGAATTAAGCCTCAGTTCAGTTTCTACCTCTGTATGTTAACTGTTGATCTCCAAACCTTGATATTATGATGATCAAGTGGTTATGCCACCATTTTGTAGCATGTCTCAAATCTTTTCGAGCATTTACAGTCGTTATGCTGTCCGAGTCATCCCAGGTTTCTAAATAGTCGGATGCATTTGCAAATCCCTTCCTCCTGTTTCCGATGTGCCTTTGGTCAGATTAATCACACAAATCGGTGAGTTGAGGTACTCTGTGGCCTTGACATATATGTTGGAGTTCTTGTTATGACCCTAGGTGTCTTAGGGGGTCATCTAATAATTTAGCCATAACTTGTGATCCCAGTGTGATGATTCTGGCCTTTCCTCTCGAAAGCATCCCGTGATGCTACTTAGTAGTAGGTATTCTACTTCCGGGTTTTTGAACCCGAGATTCACACTACTTACTTCATGCTGATAGTGTTTGCTAGTTCTTTTAGGAAATTAGTAACTTTTGCATTAGTCCTCGAGGTCCATGGTATTTTCCTTCTTCCAAATACTATGAACGACTTATGGCAGAAGTTTGTTGAACCGAAAGATCACAACAAGAGTGATCTCGAAGAGTTCTCCATTCTATATTGCGACTCTGCCAGTCCTACCTCTCTGCATGGCTTATCCGGAAGAAACATGTTGAACTTGGTTCAACATACTAAGCTATGCATCCACAACTTAGAAAACCATATGTTCCTTTGAGTTGTCCCGCTCTAGTTGTCTTCTGACCCTCGTCTATCAATTGATAGTCAAGAGTATGCATGCATTCGTTTATCGATGCCTATTACTCTTGTGGTCCGTCAAGCCATTCTATCGCGGAATGACTAGGAGAAACAAACTCCAGTACCTCTTCCATATCTAGGATTGGGTCAAAACAATTGTACTCCGCAGATCAAAATGCCAATCCAGCTTTTGCTCTGTTCTACCTTGGAGTATTACCATCTTTTATATCGGGATTGTTATAGGAATTGCACACCATCCTATGAACTCTTGGTACAGTGATACTTCTTGCCATCATTGTTCATTCCTCGGTTCCTGTGTTATTGTAACCGGAATGCCGACAAATGAATCATGGCGTGTGAAATCAATACTGCTAGCAACTCTGTTGCTTGGTAGTTAAATGGACGATAACCTCATTCTTAGCGTGTTGATTATTGAATCATCATTCTAAGACTGATTGTGCTACCTAGTCCTTATTTCCTGGTGCACTCTTCGATCAATGAGTTAGGATTTTGGCAATCCCTCGCTCCTTTGATCATATCGTCTTGCCCTGAAAAGCAAGATTTTTCTCGAGCTTAGTAACATACCGGTGGTTCATGATATTCCGAATTTCTTCTCGGAAGTATCACCAGGCTGTCGCCTGACCGCTATGTTGATCTCGTGATCTAGTTGGTTTATTCCTGTAAACCACCATTTCTCCAAGAATCCGTGTTGGATACCCCTGAGCTAGTTGGTTAAGCTAAACAACAACTTGGAGAGCTGGAAGATAAAGGCTTCTCCGACTTAGTTCATATTAAGGGATATCTTGTATGTATGTTGAAGAAAGATGATGTCTTCATCGATTGGTCCCTGTGATCAGTTGTTGGACCTATTATCTTGTTAAAACTTTGATTTGAGTGTGGGCTATTCTCAAATCAAATCAGAACCAACGATGTTCGTAATGTTGTCTTACTCGTGGTTGACTCCTCGAGCATACACCATTATATCTTATGGGCCTGACCAATACTACCACCGTGTTCACATGATGGCGGAAGTCCAAGGATATGGAAATTCCGATGAGTTACTGTTGAGCCCATCAGCAGCATTTTGTCTCCCCCATGATTCATGTTGGACATCAACCTAGTGTTGGAAACTTTTATAAGCATTATCTTCATGTCCCATTCGTGAAGAATATGTTGGATGAAACAAGTGACTTTCTCTGATTCACGTGCATTTGGAGCAAGTTGCCGCCGTGAGTTGTTCAAAGATTGTTTTTTTCCTGGTACCATCCCAAGTCAGTCATGCATATGCGAAGTATGCTATGGTTTGACATGCTCGCAACCTTCATTCCATATGTGTCCCTAGCACACCAAGCCACTGATTGAATTGTTCAAGGAGAAGGAGTTTCTTTTTAAGAGCTAACCCGGGCTTAATCAAGGACTCCGTTATCCGCAATGATGGTTCCCACCTGAACTCGGTAGTGTTTAATTATAAGACTACTACGTGGCCATGCTTGTCTGGGACAACGTGTTCACATGTTTGTAGCAGAACCAGCTCATGGTTTGGAGCTTGCTATCGTAGTTCATTTCCCGAGAATCTCGCAACGTTATCTCGTCGAATTGTGTTGCAAACTTTCATTTTTCTTCCTAGACTCGATGAGTCTGGAATATCCTGACACCAACTAGATCTGAATCTCAGGCAGATATGATGGTTGGAACATTTCCCCAAGAACTATAATATCGGTCCCTCGGAAAACCGGTAAAGTGGATGTCGTGGCCAGCACCACCCAGCCGAAAGACCTATTATTGTAGTATCTTGATTGAAGAAGTTGGCCACCTCCCCATAAGGATTTCATAGGATTTACTCCCTAGTTGTTCATTATGGATTTTCATTTATGCTCCCGAAGTCCGATCTTTTACTTGATGTTCTAGATACCAAACCATGTAAATGGGTTACGCTAGCACATCAAGGAGAGCATTAGAGGCGGAGTGCTAAATGTCTCTCGGTCAATCATCCAGATTTTGATCCCTTGGCCTCCCTAAGGTGAAATCTGAGAAAGTGTTATCTTCTTTCGCATCGGCATCCTCCATCACCATCCATCATGGTAGTATGTTGTGTTGCCAGGATCCTTGACACGGATGTTGGTAAAACCTTGATGAATATGGAAATGCTCAAGTTCTTGAGAGCACGCACAAGCGTTAGGTGTTACCATCGGCATTAACTAGGGTTGCTCTCAACTTCCTCGGTTATGCTATAACTTCTCAAACAGTGGATTCACTCTCTGTTGTTGGGTTCTTCCCTAGTTACCAGAATCATTCCCAGCATTTGCATTTTGTTTCCAGCTTGCACCGCCAATGTGCCATTCTACCATGGGTCTCTTCCATTTCCGGTGATAAGCAAAAATCATCCATTGCGTTGTCTTCAACAAGGTAGTCCACATCATCCAAGTCCGAGTATGCCATTCTACCGACCCCCGCCAATCGATTGCTGTGATTTGCCTTAGGCTGATATAGAGAGTCTCAATGATCTCTATATCAAAGGTAATTCTTTTGCCACTTAAGGTAATAATCTACGAATCACCCTCCTCCAGGATGTTTCGTCGTGGTATCATGGCAACTCAACTCCTCGCTACGTTGACAATCGTTCACCACCTTTTTAAGTGTGAAATTGTTGTCTACCTAGTGAACCTTCGTCATCTGCTTCACTCCATTCCTATGGATGTGTGCTTCGTCTCTCAGCTCGAGAGATGTTGCTATGTCTCATTACGAGAGTTAATCCTGAGTTGTTCGACCTTCGAGAAGAACAATTCTTTTAGGGTCTTTCCTTTCCTCTCGTTGTCATGTTAGTTGGAGTTCTCAGAGCATCACGACGAGACAAAGATGGTGATTGAATCAACGTTCATTTGAAGTGCACCCTGGATCGTGAAGATTATGTTAGTTGGCGTTTTCCCTTCGTCTTACCCTACGCTTGAATCTCGGGTCGAGATTCTTGTTTAGTGGGGGTGAGTTGTCACATCCCTAGTTCTGGCCTGACCTATGCTTGCTTCCATGTGTGCATCATGTTTAAATTTTTGAAACTTGAACTGAGGAAATTTGGAAGCCTCAAAACTCTAATTAAAAGAAGGGCAAAACCCTAAAATCTCATTCATTGTTCCAAAATGCTCCTCTTAAATGTTTGATAATTTTTGGCAGGGGTTCTGGTCCCAACCAAAATATTGAACATTTTTAAGGATTTATTTTTGGGACTTTGAATTTAAATCATTAGCTATTTGAATTTGAATTATATTCATATAATTAGAATATAATTTCAAATACCCCTGAAATATTTTATGAGCTTTTGGAAAAGTCCATCTAGGAAAATAAAAATATTCAGAGGAGTTTTTGGCATTGTTTGAATCTGTTTAAATTCAAAACAATGGCAAAAGATATTAATAAAAGAAAACAGAACAATAAAACAGAGCAGAGAGCACATACCTGGCGACTTACCTGTGAAGCCCACATAGTGGCCCAACAGAACCGGCCCAGCGCGGCCCAGCCCACCCTTTTCCTGTCGTCTTCCTCCCCTCACACTGAAGCAGCTCGGTGGCGAGCGCTGGTGATGCCCCGGCCACCTCCTGCTTGCCGCCTTCCCCTCGTCGCCCTGGACTCCGTCCGCGACGCCACGCAGCCCCTGGCCCTTCTCACTCCCTCTGTGCTCCTCCCCCTTCTCTGCTCTCTCCCGCAGCACCACCGACACGCCACCATCGCCGCCGACGCCGATTGCCGCAGCCACCGGCCACCCCTCGCCCTCCCGCTGAGCTCAGGAGCTCCACACTCCGTCCTCGATCCACCTCACCGAGCCACGCCCTCCAGAAGCCCCCGAACGACCTCACCGGGCTCGTCTTCTACCTCGGACCCGCCGGCCATCACCGTCAAATTCGTCGGCTCCGGACCGTCCCCGACCTCGCCGAGCATTCCGTCGCCATCGCGGTGAGCCCCGTCATGTTTCCCCTCTCTCCATTCGCTCGCCCCCATGCTGTACCCGCCGTTTCACCGCAACCGGAGCTCGCTGCCGCCGGCCATGTTGCCGTCGCGGCCATGGCTTGTTTCGGTCGCGTCCGAGCATGGCTTTGAGCTCGTGGGGCTCACAGGAAGCCCATGCGCAGCTCAGCTTGTCCAAAACCCCACCAGGGCCTCGCGCCGTTACCACCCGAACTCCGGCGCCGCTGCGAGCTCCGTTCCGGCGAGCCCCGGCGTTCCCGTAGCCTCCCACCTACCCCATCAGATGCGGGAGAGCCCGGGCTACGCCCCGGTGCCCTCAGCCGCCGCCTCCGTCGCCTTTAGCGCAAGTCCGGCGTGCCCCCGCCGTGCTCTGTGGTCGTCGCCAGCTAATCTCCGGCCAGCTGACGTGGCTGGCTTAATTAGCCACTAACCACCGCATCGTGTCACAGACAGCCGGGCCCCACCGCCTAACTAACCGGCTAACTAAAATAGATTAGGTTTAATCTAATTGCAGTGGCCCCACGCGTCAGCTTTGACCGTGCTGACTTGGCCTTTGACCCGGCCCCACCTGTCATTGACACTAACCAGCCCTGTGTCACTGACGTGTGGCCCCCACACGTCAGGTTTGACTCTGGGCGACCCAGTTGACCTGTTGACCTCAGCCTTACGTCATGCTGACGCAGTAAGTATTTTCTGGAATTAGGATAAATCAGAAAAGGTTTATAAATTCCAGAAAATGCCCAAAACTTCTAAAATTCATAGAAATTCAACCGTAACTCCAAATTAAATAATTTATATATGAAAAATTATCAGAAAAATCCAATCTATCCATCTGTACCATTTTCATGCATGTTAGAACAACTTATAGCTGCTATTTAGCACAAATCAATTAAATGACATTTGAATTTCACATATGGAGTTTGGTTTTGAACTTAGGGTTCAAACCAACTTCATTTAACTTTGTTGCTAGCTGCATTAGCTCAAACCACAGCATATTGCCATGTCACACTCATGCATCATATTGTTGCATTGCATTGATTGTGTTCTTTCTCTGTTGCCGGTGTTTGTCCCCTCTCGATAGACGTGGTTCGACGATGAGTTCGATGACACCGATGAAGAGCTATATTATCTTTAGAAGTGCCAGGCAAGCAAAACCCCCTTGTTCATTCCGATACAATCCCACTCTCTCGCTCCTGCTCTCTTTTACTGCATTAGGACAACAACGACATATTTGTTACTTGCTGCGGTAGCTGAACCCCTTTATCCTTTGCATGACCTGTCATTGCCACAGTAAATAGATGAAACCCACTAGCATGAGTAGGAGTTGTTTGAGCCCTGGTGTGCCTACTCATTCATGCTTGTTTGTCATGCCTGCTACTGCTTAGAGTTGAGTCAGGTCTGATTCATCAGGGATGAATCAGAGGCGTGTGAACATGTCCTACTGTGTGTGAGCTAAGTGTGTGAACACGATTTGGTAAAGGTAGCGGTGAGAGGCCATGTAGGAGTACATGGTGGGTTGTCTCATTGCAGCCGTCCTCAGGAACTGAGTTCTGTGTTTGTGATCCATGAACAGTTACTACCACACATTGGGTTCCGGTAACTCGACCCCTCTCGACTTATTAATCAACATGATCTCTGTCCAGGAGTTGCAACTAGTTTCTGGTGTTTGTAGGTAGTGTTAGTAGTCTACCAAGTGGCACCCGGTACAGGTGGGCTTGGGACAGACTAGGCACAGTGGCACGGTGTACCAAGCGTAGATCCACCCGTCGAGGTGGGCTTGGGAACCCTGCACACATCGTTTGGGGCCGTGAGCGACACCCCGTCCGGATCTCCTTGCGGATGGAACCCGAATAGGCGATAAACCTGGACTAGAGACTTGTTCGGTTAGTCAGGTCGTGGCCGACTCCCTCGCCCGGCTTCCGCTTGAAGGTTGCCGAGGTACATGACGTGTACAGGGCGATAAGTGGCGGGAGCGTGTGTGAAGAAGTACACCCCTGCAGGGTTATCATTATCTATTCGAATAGCCGGATTCCTCGGATATGGAAACTTGGACCCCTTGTACAGTTCATAGACAAGTGAAAGTGGATACTCTAAAATACGCAAGATAAGCGTGAGTGCTATGGATGGCGTTCTCGTAGGGAGACGGGAGCGGATCCATAGTGGTGTATTGATATGGTGATTATGTGGACTCGTGTGCGCCACCTCAAAAGAGTTACTTGCAGTCGTAGTTCAGGTTAGCCACCGAGTCAAAGCTGGCTTGCTGCAGTTAAACTCCACCACCCCCTTTGTTGATAATGATGCATATGTAGTTAGTTCTGATGTAAGTCTTGCTGGGTACATTTGTACTCACGTTTGCCTATTTTATGTTTTTGCAGAGAGACTTCAGTCTCACTAGTAGTTTCACGTGGACTTCGACGTTTAGCTTGTTACCTCAGCTACGATCTTGTGCTCTCGGCAGGATCTGGTAGATAGTCAGGCTTCTCAGTCTTTTTCATTTATAGTTGTCTGTACTCAGACATGTTAAGCTTCCGCTTGTGCTTTGACTTGTATGCTCTGATTGTTGGGTCATGAGACCCATGTTTGTAATATCTCGCTCCTCGGAGCCTATTGAATAAATACTTGAGTTGTAGAGTCATGTTGTGATGCCATGTTGTATTGCACATATCGAGCATATTGTGTGTATGTTATTGAAATGCTTGGTATGTGTGGGATCTGACTATCTAGTTGTTTATCCTTAGTAGCCTCTCTTACCGGGAAATGTCTCCTGGTGTTTCCACTGAGCCATGGTAGCTTGCTACTGCTCCGGAACACCTAGGCTGGCCGGCATGTGTCCTTCTTCGTTCCTGTGTCTGTCCCTTCGGGGAAATGTCACGCGATGAATGCCAGAGTCCTGTTAGCCCGCTACAGCCCGGTTCACCGGAGTCCTGCTAGCCCAGTGCTACAGCCTGGATTCACTCGCTGATGACCGACACGTTCGTTGCTGGGTCATGTATGCCTGTCCCTGTAAGTTAGTGCCACTTTGGGTTCACGACTAGCCATGTCAGCCCGGGTTCTTTGTCATATGGATGCTAGCGACACTATCATATACGTGAGCCAAAAGGCGCAAACGGTCCCGGGCCAGGTAAGGTGGCACCCGTGGGAATACCGTGCGTGAGGCCGCAAAGTGATATGATGTGTTACACGCTAGAT
This sequence comes from Triticum dicoccoides, assembly GCF_002162155.2. Taxonomy (NCBI): domain Eukaryota; kingdom Viridiplantae; phylum Streptophyta; class Magnoliopsida; order Poales; family Poaceae; genus Triticum; species Triticum dicoccoides. Next base: position 420,524,775 of record NC_041380.1, read on the forward strand.
CGGTGTGACTTAGGATCGGGGTCCTGAGACTCTCCCTCCCACTTATATATATGAGCGGGGAGGCGCCTAGAACACACACCAATATCTATTAGCCGTGTGCGGCGCCTCCCTTCACAGATTACACCCTCGGTCATATTCTCATAGTGCTTGGGCGAAGCCCTGCGCGGATCACATCACCATCATCGTCACCATGCCGTCGTCCTGACGAAACTCATCTACTTCCTTGACACTTTGCTGGATCAAGAGTTCAAGGGGCGTCATCGCGCTGAATGTGTGTAGAAGTCGGAGGTGCCGTACGTTTGGTGCTTGATCAGTCGGAACGGGAAGAAGTTTGACTACATCAACCGTGTTGTCAAACGCTTCCGCTTTCGGTCTACGAGGGTATGTAGACACTCTCTCCCCCTCTCGTTGCTATGCATCTCCTAGATAAATCTTGCGTGAGCGTAGGATTTTTTTGAAATTACATGCTATGTTTCCCAATAGCGGCATCCGGGCCAGGTCTATGCGTAGATGATATGCACGAATAGAACACAAAGAGTTGTGGGCAGTGATCATCATACTGCTTACCACCAACGTCTTATTTTGATTCGACGATATTGTTGGATGAAGCGGCCCGAACCAACCTTACATGACCACGTTCATGAGACCAGTTCCATCGGCAGACATGCAACTAGTTTTGCATAAAGGTGGATGCTACCTCTTGAGCACTGCGTTGGATTTCCCCGAAGAGGAAGGGATGATGCGGCAAAGTAGCGTAAGTATTTCCCTCAGTTTTTGAGAACCAAGGTATCAATCCAGTAGGAGGCTACGCGCGAGTCCCTCGCACCTACACAAAACAAATAAATCCTCGCAACCAACGCGATAAGGGGTTGTCAATCCCTTCACGGTCACTTACGAAAGTGAGATCTGATAGAGATGATAAATAATATTTTTGGTATTTTTGGTATAGATATGCAAAGTAAATAAAGTAAAAGCAAAGCAATAATAAAGTGATGGAGATTGATATGATGAGAAAGAGACCCGAGGGCCATAGGTTTCACTAGTGTCTTCTCTCAAGAGCATAAGTATTCTACGGTGGGTGAACAAATTACTGTTGAGAAATTGACAGAATTGAGCATAGTTATGAGAATATCTAGGTATGATCATGTATATAGGCATCACGTCCGAGACAAGTAGACCGAAACGATTCTGCATCTACTACTATTACTCCACTCATCGACCGCTATCCAGCATGCATCTAGAGTATTAAGTTAAAAACAGAGTAACGCCTTAAGCAAGATGACATGATGTAGAGGGATAGTTTCATGCAATATGATAAAAACCCCATCTTGTTATCCTTGATGGCAACAATACAATACATGCCTTGCTGCCCCTTGTGTCACTGGGAAAGAACACCGCAAGATTGAACCCAAAGCTAAGCACTTCTCCCATGGCAAGAACAACCAATCTAGTATGCCAAACCAAACTGATAATTCGAAGAGACTTGCAAAGATAACCAATCATACATAAAAGAATTCAGAGAAGATTCAAATATTATTCATAGATAGACTAGATCATAAACCCACAATTCATCAGTCTCAACAAACACATCGCAAAAAGAAGATTACATCGAATAGATCTCCACGAGAGAGGGGGAGAACATTGTATTGAGATCTAAAAAGAGAGAAGAAGCCATCTAGCTACTAGCTATGGACCCGTAGGTCTGAAGTAAACTACTCACACTTCATCGGAGGGGCTTGGATGATGATGTAGAAGCCCTCCGTGATCGATGCCCCCTTCGGCGGAGCTCCGGAACAGGCCCCAAGATGGGATCTCGTGGATACAAAAATTTGCGGCGGTGGAATTAGGTTTTTGGCTCCGTCCCCGATCGTTTGGGGGTACGTGGATATATATAGGAGGAAGAAGTACGTCGGTGGAGCTTTGAGGGGCCCACGAGGCAGGGGGCGCGCCCTAGGGGGGGTCCCCCTACCCTTGTGAGCACCTCGTGGCTTTCTTGACGGAGGGTCCAAGTCTCCTGGATCTTATCTGATGAGAAAATCATGTTTCTGAAGGTTTCATTCCGTTTGGACTCCGTTTGATATTCCTTTTCTTTGAAACCCTAAAACAGGCAAAAAACAACAATTCTAGGCTGGGCCTCCGGTTAATAGGTTAGTGCCAAAAATAATATAAAAGTGGAAAATAAAGCCCAATAATATCTAAAACAATAGATAATATAGCATGGAATAAAAAAAATTATAGATACGTTGGAGACGTATCAAGCATCCCCAAGCTTAATTCCTGCTCGTCCTCGAGTAGGTAAATGATAAAAACAGAATTTTTGATGCGGAGTGCTACTTGGCATAATTTTAATGTAATTCTTCTTAATTGTGGTATGAAATTCAGATCCAAAAGATTCAAGACAAAAGTTCATATTGACATAAAAATGATAATACTTCAAGCATACTAACTAAGCAATTATGTCTTCTCAAAATAACATGGCCAAAGAAAGTTCATCCCTACAAAATCATATAGTTTAGTCATGTTTCATTTTCATCACACAAGAATGCTATCATCATGCACAACTCCGATGACAAGCCAAGCAATTGTTTCATACTTTAGTAATCTCAAACCTATAAACTTTCACACAATATATGAGGGCGAGCCATGGACATAGCACTATGGGTGGAATAGAATATAATGAAGGGGGGTTATGTGGAGAAGACAAAAAAGGAGAAAGTCTCACATCAACGAGGCTAATCAATGGGCTATGGAGATGCCAAACGATTGATGTTAATGCAAGGAGTAGGGATTGCCATGCAACGGATGCACTAGAGCTATAAATGTATGAAAGCTCAACAAAAGAAACTAGTGGGTGTGCATCCAACTTGCTTGCTCACGAAGACCTAGGGCACTTGAGGAGGCCCATTGTTGGAATATACAAGCCAAGTTCTATAATGAAAAATTCCCACTAGTATATGAAAGTGAAACATGAGAGACTCTATACTATGAAGATCATGGTGCTACTTTGAAGCACAAGTGTGGTAAAAGGATAGTAACATTGTCCCTTCTCTCTTTTTCTCTCTTTTTTGGGCCTTCTCTTTTTTATGGCCTTTTTTGGGCCTTCTCTTTTTATGGCCTTTTTTTATTTATTCCTCACTTGGGACAATGCTCTAATAATGATGATCATCACACTTCTATTTATTTACAACTCAATGATTACAACTCGATACTAGAACAAAGATGACTCTATGTGAATGCCTCCGGCGATGTACCGGGATATGCAATGAACCAAGAGTGACATGTATGAAAGAATTATGAATGGTGGCTTTGCCACAAATACTATTTCAACTACATGATCATGCTAAGCAATATGACAATGATGAATGTGTCATGATGAACGGAATGATGGAAAGTTGCATGGCAATATATCTCGGAATGGCTATGGAAATGCCATAATAGGTAGGTATGGTGGCTGTTTTGAGGAAGATATAAGGAGGTTTATGTGTGAAAGAGCGTATCATATCACGGGGTTTGGATGCACCGGCGAAGTTTGCGCAAACTCTCAATGTGAGAAAGGGCAATGCACGGTACCGATGAGGCTAGCAAGGATGGAAGGGTGAGAGTGCGTATAATCCATGGACTCAACATTAGTCATAAAGAACTCACATACTTATTGCAAAAATCTACAAGTCATCAAAAACCTCGGCACTATGCGCATGCTCCTAGGGGGATAGATTGGTAGGAAAAGACCATCGCTCGTCCCCGACCGCCACTCATAAGGAAGACAATCAAATAACACCTCATGTTTCAAATTTGTTGCATAACGTTTACCATACGTGCATGCTACGGGACTTGCAAACCTCAACACAAGTATTTCTCAATTTCACAACTATTCAACTAGCATGACTTTGATATTATTACCTCCATATCTCAAAACAATCATCAAGCATCAAACTTTTCTTAGTATTCAACACACTCATAAGAAAGTTTTATTATTAATCTTGCATACCAAGCATATTAGGATTTTAAGCAAATTACCATGCTATTAAGACTCTCAAAATAATCTAAGTGAATCATGAGAGAACAATAGTTTCTATAAAACAAATCCACCACCGTGCTCTAAAATATATAAGTGAAGCACTAGAGCAAAATTATAAAGCTCAAAAGATATAAGTGAAGCACATAGAGTATTCTATCAAATTCCAAATCATGTATGGCTCTCTCAAAAGGTGTGTACAGCAAGGATGATTGTGGTAAACTAATAAGCAAAGACTCAAATCATAAAGGATGCTCCAAGCAAAACACATATCATGTGGTGAATAAAAATATAGCTCCAAGTAAAGTTACCGATAGAAGTAGACGAAAAAGGGGATGCCTGCCAGGGCATCCCCAAGCTTTGGCTTTTAGGTGTACTTAGATTATCTTGGGGGTGCCATGGGCATCCCCAAGCTTAGGCTCTTTCCACTCCTTGTTCCATAATCCATCAAATCTTTACCCAAAACTTGAAAACTTCACAACACAAAACTTAAAGTAGAAAATCTCGTGAGCTCCGTTAGCGAAAGAAAACAAAAGACCACTTCAAGGTACTGTAATGAACTCATTATTTATTTATATTGGTGTTATACCTACTGTATTCCAACTTTTCTATGGATTATAAACTATTTTACTAGCCATAGATTCATCAAAATAAGCAAACAACACACGAAAAACAGAAGCTGTCAAAACAGAACAGTCTGTAGTAATCTGTAGCTAGCGCAAGATATGGAACCCCAAAAATTTTAAAATAAATTCCTGGACGGGAGGAATTTATCTATAAATCATATTAAAAAATAATTAACTAAATAGAACTTTCCAAATAAAAATGACATCAGTTCTCGTGAGCGCTAAAGTTTCTGTTTTTTACAGCAAGTTCAATCAAGACTTTCCCCAAGTCTTCCCAACGGTTCTACTTGGCACAAACACTAATTAAACAAAAAAAACACAACCAAAACAGAGGCTAAATAATTTATTTATTACTAAGCAGGAGCAAAAAGCAAGTAATAAAAATAAAATTGGGTTGCCTCCCAACAAGCGCTATCGTTTAACGCCCCTAGCCAGGCATAACAAGCAAGAATAGATCTAGGTATTGCCATCTTTGGTAGGCAATCCATAAGTGGATCTCATGATAGATTCATATGGTAATTTTATTTTCTTTCTAGGAAAGTGTTCCATGCCCTTTTTCAATGGAAATTGAAATCTAATATTCCCTTCCTTCATATCAATAATTGCACCAACCGTTCTAAGGAAAGGTCTACCAAGAATAATAGGGCAAGAAGGATTGCAATCTATATCAAGAAAGATAAAATCTACGGGCACATAATTCCTATTTGCAACAATAAGAACATCATTAATTCTTCCCATAGGTTTCTTAATAGTGGAATCCGCAAGATGCAAGTTTAGAGAGCAATCATCAAAATCACGGAAATCTAGTAAATCACACAAAGTTTTGGGAATAGTAGAGACACTAGCACCCAAATCACACAAAGCATAAAACTCATAATTTTTAATTTTAATCTTAATAGTTGGTTCCCACTCATCATAAAGTTTTCTAGGGATAGAAACTTCCAATTCAAGTTTTTCTTCATAAGATTGCATCAAGGCATCAATAATATGTTAAGTAAACGCTTTATTTTGACTATAAGCGTGAGGAGATTTTAGCACAGATTGCAACAAGGAAATACAATCAATCAAAGACTAATTTTCATAGTTAAATTCCTTGAAATCCATAATAGTGGGTTTAGCAACATCTAGGGTTTTAATTTCTTCAATCCCACTTTTATCATATTTAGCATCAAGATTAACAAACTCCGAATTTTTAGAATGCCTTCTAGGTAAAGGTGGATCATATTCAGTCCCATAATTATCAAGATTCATATTGCAAAACAAAGATTTAATAGGGGACACATCAATAACTTTTAGATCTTCATCATTATTTTCATAGGAACTAGAAGAACACGCTTTAATAAAGGCATCTTTGTTAGCACGCATCCTAGCGGTTCTTTCTTTGCACTCGTCAATGGAAATTCTCATGGCTTTGAGAGACTCATTGATATCATGCTTAGGTGGAATAGATATAAGTTTCAAAGAATCAACATCAAGAGCAATTCTATCAACGTTACTAGCCAAATCATCAATCTTAAGCAATTTTTCTTCAATCATAGCATTAAAATTCTTTTGCGAAGAAATAAATTCTTTAATATTAGATTCAAAATCAGAGGGCATCTTATTGTAATTTCCATAAGAATTGTTGTAGGAATTACGATAATTATTAGAGGGATTACTAGGATAAGGCCTAGGATCGAAATTTCCTCTATACGCGTTGTTACCAAAATTGTTCCTACCAAAAAAAATTCACATCCATAGATTCATTATTATTCTCAATAAAAGTAGACAAGGGCACATCATTAGGATCAGAAGAAACACTCTTATTAGCAAATAATTTCATAAGTTCATCCATCTTTCCACTCAAAACATTAATTTCTTCTATCGCATGCACCTTTTTAGTAGATCTTTCAGTATGCCATTGAGAATAATTAACCATAATATTATCTAGGAGTTTAGTAGCTTCTCCTAAAGTGATTTCCATAGAAGTGCCTCCCGCGGCCGAATCTAAAAGATTTCTAGAAGCAAAATTCAATCCAGCATAAAATTTTTGTATAATCATCCACAAATTCAAACCATGAGTAGGGCAATTACGTATCATTAATTTCATTCTCTCCCAAGCTTCTGCAACATGTTCATGATCAAGTTGTTTAAAATTCATAATATCGTTTCTAAGAGAGACGATCTTAGCGGGAGGAAAATACTTAGAGATAAAAGCATCTTTGCACTTGTTCCATTAATCAATACTATTTTTAGGCAAAGACGAAAACCAAGCTTTAACACGATCTCTAAGCGAAAAAGGAAATAACTTCAACTTAACAATATCATTATCGACATCTTTCTTCTTTTGCATGTCACACAAATCAATGAAGCTATTAAGATGGGTAGCGGCATCTTCACTAGGAAGGCCGGAGAACAGATCTTTCATGACAAGATTCAACAAAGCAGTATTAATTTCACAAGATTCAACATCGATAAGAGGAGCAATCGGAGTGCTAAGGAGATCATTATTATTGGTATTGGTGAAGTCACACAATTTAGTATTATCTTGAGCCATTGCGACAAACAAGCAAACTAACACACGAGCAAACAAAAAGCAAATGGGCAAAAAGGCAAACAGAGAAAGAGAGGGAGGATAGAGAGAGAGAGAGAGGGTGAGGGAGTCCTAGATTAGGGGGTATCCGGATAGCCGGATTATATCCTTTGGCCGGACTGTTGGACTATGAAGATACAAGATTGAAGACTTCGTCCCGTGTCCGGATGGGACTCTCCTTGGCGTGGAAGGCAGGCTTGGCAATACGGATATGTAGATCTCCTTCCTTGTAACCGACTCTGTGTAACCCTAGCCCCTCCGGTGTCTATATAAACTGGAGGGTTTAGTCCGTAGGAACAACAACAATCATACCATAGGCTAGATTCTAGGATTTAGCCTCTTCGATCTCATGGTAGATCAACTCTTGTACTACTCATATTATCGAGAACAATCAAGCAGGACGTAGGGTATTGCCTCCATCAAGAGGGCCCGAACCTGGGTAAACATCGTGTCCCCTGCCTCCTGTTACCATCCGCCTTAGACGCACAGTTCGGGACCCCCTACCCGAGATCCGCCGATTTTGACACCGACATTGGTGCTTTCACTGAGAGTTCCTCTATGTCGTCATCATTAGGCTTGATGGCTCCTTCAATCATCAATAGCAATGCAGTCCAGGGTGAGACTTTTCTCCCCGGACAGATCTTTGTATTCGGCGGCTTCGCACTGCAGGCCAACTCGCTTGGTCATCTGGAGCAGATCGAGAGTTGCGCCCCTGGCCACTAGGTCAGATTCAGAAGCTTAAACTACACGGTCGACATTCACGGAGACTTGATCTTCGACGGATTCGATCCCTTGCCGAGTGCGCTGCACGGTCACGATGAGCATGATTTAGCTCTACCATCGGACAGTGTTCGGGAGATCGCACCGGCGACCACTCCGACTCTCAATTCGGAGCCAGTTGCACCATCCAAGGACGGGTGGATAGACCCCGCCACGGAGGCTGCACCTTCAGCGGCGATCGAGCCAAGTATCGACCTTACCCTTCACGAGAGCCATGATGCCAAACTGCCGGATTCTTCCCCGGCCACGGACTCCGAACCACCTGCGCCTGTGCCTATCGAATCCGACTGGGCGCCGATCATGGAGTTCACCTCCGCAGATATCTTTCAGCACCCGCCCTTCAGTGACATACTGAACTCATTAAGGTCTCTCTCCTTGTTAGGAGAGTCCTGGCCAAACTATGTCCGGCAGGATTGGGATGCGGATGACAAAGAAATTCGCCGCCCACCCACCACCCACTTAGTAGCCACTATCGATGATTTGACCGACATGCTCGACTTCGACTCCGAAGACATCGACGGTATGGATGATGATGCAGGAGACGAACAGGAGCCACTGCCCACAGGGCACTGGAGGCCCACTTCATCATATGATGTATACATGGTGGACACACCCAAAGAAAACGACGAAGAGGAACGGAAGGACGTAGCGAAGGATCGTTCCCTCAAGAAGCAGTCAAAGCGGCGGCGTAAGCGCCGCTCCAAATCCCGCCTCGGCAGAAACAGCGATCATACAGACCCAGCGATAGAGCATGGTGAGCCAGCGGACGACAAACACGACATTAAACCATCGTCCGACCATGGCAACACGGAGAATCAAACCAAACAACCCGTCTCTGGTGAAGATAACAGTCCGGATGACATCACACCGGACAGGCACCCGGAGCAACAGAATACCCATCAGAGGCTTGTCGCCACTGCGAGGAGTCTGAAAAAGTAGAAGCAAAGGCTCAGGGCTGCACAAGACACACTCATAATTAGATGGAGTAAAGTACTCAATACTGCAGCAAAGTACGGCGGTAGTCGCCACATAAAGAGCTACCCGAAGCGAAAGCTGCTACCTGAATTCGATGAGGAGGCCTTAGATCCCCCATAATCAAAAAACAAAACAGCCATCCGGTCGGATAGACGACCTCGTGGCCAACATAGAGAGGCAAACGACGCCGCACACAATCCAGTACGCGCTCCACGTGAGGGCTCGCATCAAAAGGACGGCGCAACCAGATCAATCTACGGGCCAAGCAAGCGTGCTCCAGCACGCAGTGCAACACAACAAAAATCCGAATACCACGGTACACCCAAATACAGGGGTGCCGCACACCCCCTATGTTTCACCGATGAGGTGCTGGACCATGAGTTTCCAGAGGGATTCAAACCCGTAAACATAGAGGCGTACGACGGAACGACAGACCCTGGGGTCTGCTTTGAGGACTACATCCTCCATATCCATATGCCTCGAGGACACGATCTCCACACCATCAAGTACTTACCCCTCAAGCTCAAAGGGCCAGCTTGGCACTGGCTTAAAAGCCTCCCCGAAAACTCCATTGGAACCTGGGAAGAGCTCGAGGATGCCTTTCGGGCAAATTTTCAAGGGACCTATGTCCGACCACCGGATGCAGACGATTAAGTCATATAACTCAACAGCCCGGAGAGTCAGCCTGAAAGCTTTGGAACAAGTTTCTCACTAAAAAGAACCAAATAGTCAACTGTCCAGATGCCGAAGCCTTAGCAGCTTTCAAGCATAGCGTTCGAGACGAATGGCTTGCGAGACACCTCGGCCAAGAAAAGTTGAGAACAATGGCAGCATTAACAAGCCTCATGACCCGCTTTTTGTGCGGGCGAGGACAGCTGGTTAGCCCGATGTAGCACCAGCGACCCAAGTACATCCGAAGTCAGGGACGGAAACGGGAAGCCACGACGCAGTAAAAACAAGCGCCATAATAAAGAAGACAGCCCGAAGAGCACATCGGTAAACGCCGGATTCAGAAGCTCTCGGCCAGGTCAGCAAAAGTTGCCCTCCAAAGGCAACAGAGACGAACTGTCCAGCCTAAACAAGATTCTGGACAAAACATGTCAGATCCATAGCACCCCCGATAAACCTGCAAATCATACCCATAGAGAATGTTGGGTCTTCAAGCAGTCCGGCAAGCTCAACGCCGAACAAATGGGGATAGACCCAACAAACATTAGCCATAGCAATACTACCTTTAAAGGAGTAACGCCAGGCCCAGAAGCCCATTGCATGGGCTCCCTTCTACTAGAGGTTATATTCGGCTTTCCCGATAACTTCCGCAGGGAAAATTTAACCTTCCACATCGCTCCGTTCCAAAGTGGCTATCAAGCACTACTCGGACACGAAGCTTTCGCTCGCTTTAACGCAATACCGCATTATGCTTCTCTCATGCTTAAGATGCCTGGTCCACGTGGCATCCTTACAGTAAATGGAAATATCGAGCGCTCCTTGCACGTGGAAGACCGTGCGGCTGCCTTGGCAGCCGCACACTAGACGGCCTCACCAACTAGAGCATCTGACAGGTCGTTAAGACCACGAACACGGTTAGACGAGTCCGGTGCAGCTATATATAATTGATACAAGTTTGATGGCTATACCCCTATAACAATACAAGGGGCTCAACGCGTGTAAACAAGTGACAATTAGGCTCAACTTTACTCATATTGAACTATACATGGTTTATTTAGTATAACCTACCTTTTTGCACGACAACGTTTCAACTAAGTTCCTCTCTTTTACAGATGACCATCGTGCTACACCCGTCCAGGATACGACACAACGGAGACACAGGCGCAGACGTGCAGCTGGGACCCGTTCCAAGGATTCTTTTTAGATTAAGACCCTACTAAAACCTTTTTTACTGTCTCTTGTTGATACACATCCCCCGGATTCTCAGTACAATTGAGAAGGATGCTGACGTACTGGCATGTGGCCATGTCAGAATATTGCACGTACCTAGACACCAGGGGCTTATTACACTGTTTAAGCCCGGTTTACATCATAAAGACCGAATACCTTAGGGAGTGTTCGGCGTCGCGAGTTTGGCCTTATATGCATCAGCTCCGAATCATGTCTTTGGTCAAATGTTGGGTTTGCCCGGCTCCTGTGTTTTGCTGCCTTACGTTCCGCTCTATCGGCTAAGGCGGCACCAGGAGAACTACTGGGATTGTGCCCTGGTTCATCCGGACGAGCACCTCAGTAGAGAAAGCCGAAAACTGACTGTCATGATATAGCGTGAGACTGGTCAACCACTCGATGACCTAGCGGAATCTTTTGGATTCCTCCGCCTTAACGAAGGGCCGTTTCCCGGCCAGGCATGTACGCGCCCCGAATTCGGATGAGCTCGGAGCCACCAGGGGCTATATAGTAGCCTCACTGTCAAACTCCTCTGGCTAAGTGAAAGTGTTAAAGCATTATAGTCCGATTGCCTAGTTCGCTGCGCTATCACCTCCTTAATGGACCAAGACATTGGATCAAGTGTGAACATGCGTCTTTTGTGAACACCCCCGCATTATATGCGTGGGGGCTGAAGCCGACGACTGCCATCTTTCAGGTTATATACATATATACATAAACGGCCGCATAGGAGACATCATAGTACTTTCGGGCAAAAGTATAAATATAACCTTGATAAACTCAATAAAACATTGTTTTTACAATGGGAATACATGTCACTTAAACATAATATTCTTCTAGCACTGAGCCTCTATCAAACGAGCGCCTTCAAGAACTTCTTCAAAGTAGTGCTCGACAGCCACTCGACCTATGGCCGAACCCTGTGTTGCAACAGTGGTGGCATCCATCTCCGCCCAGTATGTTTTGACACGGGCAAGGGCCATCCGCGAGCCTTCTATGCACGCCGACCTCTTTACAGCATCGATGCTGTAACGCCCCGAGACCGATGTGCCAGGTGTCCTCCAATTATTCGCCGTGTTTCCTTGTCATTGTTTGCATGTCATGCATTCCATATCATGTCATCATGTGCATTTCATTTGCATACATGTTTGTCTCATGCATCCGAGCATTTTCCCCGTTGTCCGTTTTGCAATCCGGCGCTCCTATGTCACCCGGTGTCCTTTTCTACCTCTTTTCGTGTGCGGGTGTTAAAGGTTTTCAGATTGGACCGAGACTTGTCATGCGGCATTGGTTTACTACTGGTAGACCGCCTGTCAAGTTTCGTGCCATTTGGACTTCGTTTGATACTCCAACGGTTAACCGAGGGACCGAAAAGGCCTCGTGTGTGTTGCAGCCCAACACCCCTCCAATTCGGCCCAAAACCCACCTAAACCTCCTCCATCATCTCGGTTGTTCGATCACAATCGCGTGGCCGAAAACCGCACCTCATTTGGACTCTCCTAGCTCCCTGTGCCTATAAATATGTGGCCTCCCCCGAAATTTCCGCGTAGATGAAACCCTAATTTTTTCCCTCGCGCCGCCGGACACTTCCCCACCACCGACGGACATGTCTGCCACCGCCCCGCAGCAAATCGGAGAGCGCCACCTTCCTTCCGCCGCCGTCCTCGCGCCGCCGGCCTGCGGGGCCCACGGCAGGCCCGCCCGGGCCCGGATCCGCATCGCCGCCGCCCTATTGCGCGCCCCCGCGCCTCCGCCCGCCGCCCGTCGCCGGCGAGCCCCGCCACGGCCGTGCCGAGCCGCACCGCCCCCCGCCGTGGCAGCGCTCGTCGTCGGCGCCGCCCATCGCCGCTCGACGCCGCCTGGCCTGCCCCGCTGCCTCGGGAGACCGCGCCGCGCCGCTGCAGCGCCCGTCGCCCGCCGCCGCCTCGAGCTCTCCTGCGAGCTCCGCTTGACGCCGCGCCGCCTCACCCCTTTGCCGGAGCAGCCACCGGACGCCGGGGTCCGGTGCCCCACGTCGTCGCGCGCCCGGATCCGGCCGCCGCAGCTCCAGATCTGCCCTTCCACGGCCTCCTTCGACCTCCTCCTCGTCTCCGGCCACTCTCCGGTGAGTCCGTGCTGCATCGAAATCCGTGCCAAGAACCCTAGATCTGGGTGGGTGAAATATCTCCAAGTCCTTTCCCCCCAGTATTTTTTTGCATACTTTGACGCATCATAACTCTGCATCCGTAGATCCGATTCGTGCGTGTAGCATATCAAAATGTTCATCTCGACGAGTACATCATTTCATCTCATTGCATCATTTTCATTTGAGCTCATCTTGATGCCCGAAATGCTATTTGAAGAGGGATATGTGAGGAGTTTGTCAGATCTGTTTCAGCAAATGGCCTTTTGTCATTTTTGCCATGATTAATGTGTGCATGCTATGATCCTGAGTTCTACATGTGTTTTGTAGAATGCCATGTCATCTTTGCAGAGGTGCTTGCCATGTATTTTTGTGATATTTGTGGTGACTAGCACAAGCATGCAAAGTAGCGTAATCGTTGATGCTGATTTCAGGGACTTAGAATTTCACTAAGTCCTTGTCCTGATTTTATTGTTATGCCATATGTTCATGTTGTTTCCTAGTGATCCGTGCCTCTTTTGAGGATGGTCAGTAAGGATGTTTTGTTAATATTGTTGTGCTCTTTCCATCCATGTCTTTGTTTGCATTTATGGAGCACCCTAGCTTGAGTCAATCGAGCTCTTCTTTTTCTATAAAAATGTTCCTGGCAGATTGTTGACATGTTTAGCGATTTTGCCGAGGATGTTGTTGTTGATCCGTGCATGCTATGTTGTTGTTCTTTCCATGTCTAGCTTCTATGCCATGTCTTCTTTATGGGTGTATGCTTAGATTGTCATGCCATGCTTTGTACTGAGTGCATCGAGCTCATAAACATGCCTACTCGTTATCTGTTTTGCCATGCTCCAGTTTTTCACCAAGTCTGAATCTGTTTATGTTTTTGCCATGTTCACATGCTTGCAATTGTATTATCTGATCCCTTTTGGCTCATGGTCACTAAGGGACTTTTGTTATATACTTAGAGTAGCTTCATGCCATGCCTTGCTTTTCCATGATATGTTCCTGTAGCATGTAGTTTTCATGCTCTAAAGATTGCTTCCTGATGATAAATTCCTGACATGTTATTTCACTAAGTCTGAAACCTGTTATCTTTTGCACTTTTGCCATGCTTGTTTGAACCTGTTAATGGATGATTTAGCGGTAGCTCAGTGTTAATCTTTTGTTAAGCTTCTTGAGTGGATCCCTGCCATGTATTTTGTTGCCATATTTGAGTGCTGTAGAATATTTATCTTGATGCATTTAGATGGCTACTTGCTGATTATCGTAGACTGGTGCCATATTTGTTTTGATTGCCATTTCCAAACCGTGCATCCGATTCCGGTGATCTTTATATCGATTTCAACCGAAATCAACTCCTCTTTCCAGTGGAACTCTTGGATTTCAAAGTTGAGGCCAGGTTCAATCATTCCTTTTCAAATCATGCATATTCATCACATACCGTATCCCGCATATCATGCCATGTTCATGTGTTGGTTGTTTACTATGTTGTGTGCTTCTTTCCGGTGTTGCTTCTTCGGGTTGTTGATCCGTGCATGCTATGTTGTTGTTCTTGCCATGTCTAGCTTTTATGCCATGTCTTCTTGATGGGTGGATGCTTAGATTGTCATGCCATGCTTTGTAGTGAGTGCATCGAGCTCGTAAACATGCCTACTCATTATCTGTTTTGCCATGCTCCAGTTTTTCACTAAGTCTGAATCTGTTTATGTTTTTGCCATGTTCACATGCTTGCAATTGTATTATCTGATCCCTTTTGGCTCATAGTCACTAAGGGACTTTTGTTATATACTTATAGTATCTTGATGCCATGCCTTGCTTTGCCATGATATGTTCCTGTAGCATGTAGTTTTCATGCTCTAAAGATTGCTTCCTGATGATAAATTCCTGACATGTTATTTCACTAAGTCTGAAACTTGTTATCTTTTGCACTTTTGCCATGCTTGTTTGAACCTCTTAATGGATGATTTAGCCGTAGCTCATTGTTAATCTTTTGTTAAGCTTCTTGAGTGGATCCCTGCCATGTATTTTGTTGCCATGTTTGAGTGCTGTAGAATATTTATCTTGATGCATTTAGATGGCTACTTGCTGATTATCGCAGACCGGTGCCATATTTGTTTTGCTTGCCATTTCCAAACCGTGCATCCGATTCCGGTGATCTTTATATCGATTTCAACCGAAATCAACTCCTCTTTCCAGTGGCACTCTTGGATTTCAAAGTTGAGGCCAGGTTCAATCATTCCTTTTCAAATCATGCATATGCATCACATACCGTATCCCGCATATCATGCCATGTTCATGTGTTGGTTGTTTACTATGTTGTGTGCTTCTTTCCGGTGTTGCTTCTTCGGGTTGGTTCCGATTACATCGCGTTTGTGAGGACCCGTTCGTATACGTCCGTTTGTCTTCTTCATGGACTCGTTCTTCTTCCTTGCGGGATTTCAGGCAAGATTACCATACCCTCGAATTCACTTTTATCTTTGCTTGCTAGTTGCTCGCTCTTTTGCTATGCCTATGCTACGATACCTACCACTTGCTTATCATGCCTCCCATATTGTTGAACCAAGCCTCTAACCCACCTTGTCCTAGCAAACCGTTGTTTGGCTATGTTACCGCTTTGCTCAGCCCCTCTTATAGCGTTGTTAGTTGCAGGTGAAGATTGGAGCTTGTTCCATGTTTGGAACATGGATATTTTGTTGGGATATCACAATATCTCTTATTTAATTAATGCATCTATATACTTAGTAAAGGGTGGAAGGCTCGGCCTTATGCCTGGTGTTTTGTTCCACTCTTCCCACCCTAGTTTCCGTCATATCGGTGTTATGTTCCCGGATTTTGTGTTCCTTACATGGTTGGGTTATAATGGGAACCCCTTGACAGTTCGCCTTGAATAAAACTCCTCCAGCAATGCCCAACATTGGTTTTATCATTCGCCACCTAGCCTTTTCTTTCCCTTGGGTTCTGCAGACTCAAGGGTCATCTTTATTTTAACCCCCCCGGGCCAGTGCTTCTCTAAGTGTTGGTCCAACTGAGCGATGTCCGGAGCTACCAGGGGCAACTCTGGGCTGGCCCACCCGATGTCTTTCTCATCCGGTGTGCCCTGAGAACGAGATATGTGCAGCTCCTATCGGGATTTGTCGGCACATCTGGGTGGCTTTGTTGGTCTTGTTTTACCATTGTCAAAATGTCTTGTTACCGGGATGCCGAGTCTGATCGGATTGTCTTGGGAGAAGGAATATCCTTCGTTGACCATGAGAGCTTGTGATGGGCTAAGTTGGGACATCCCTGCAGGGTTTGAACTTTCGAAAGCCATGCCCGCGGTTATGGGCAGATGGGAATTTGTTAATGTCCGGTTGTAGAAAACCTGAAGTTGATCTTAATTAAAATACATCAACCGCGTGTGTAACCTTGATGGTCTCTTCTCGGCGGAGTCCAGGAAGTGAACACGGTGTTGGAGTAATGCTTGACGTAGGTTGTTCGAGGATCACTTCTTTATCATAGTTGTTCGACCATACTTTTTCCTTCTCTTCTCGCTCTCTTTTGCGAATATGTTTAGCCACCATATATGCTAGTCGCTTGCTGCAGCTCCACCTCATACCTTTTACCCTTCCTATAAGCTTAAATAGTCTTGATCGCGAGGGTGTGAGATTGCTGAGTCCCCGTGACTCACAGATACTTCCAAAACCATCTTGCAGGTGTCGTTGAACTGTGCAGATGACGCAACCAAGCTCAAGGAGGAGCTCGATGAAGATCTTGTCCTTTGTGTTGTTTCGTTCTAGTTGATCAGTAGTGGAGCCCAGTTGGGGTCGATCGGGGATCTGTGTAGCATTTGGGGTAGTATTCTTTTATTTTGGTTCCGTAGTCGGACCTTGATTGTGTGAAGTGGCGATTGTAAGCCAACTATGTATCTCTTTCCATTATGTATTACATGGGTTGTGTGAATATTACCTCACTTGCGACATTTCTTTCAATGCGGTTATGCCTCTAAGTCGTGCTTCGACATGTGGGAGATATAGCCGCACTGAGGGCGTTACAAGTTGGTAATCAGAGCCTTCCCCGACCTTAGGAGCCCCCTACTTGATCGAATCGCTGGCGTTGTTGAGTCTAGAAAAATGTTTTGAGTCATTTAGGATTATATATATCGGAGAGTTAGGAATTCTTTTTACTCCTCAGTCCCTTTGTTGCTCTGGTGAGGCATCCTGACGTAGAGTTTTGACTCTTCTCTTCTCAAATTTCACTAAAAAAATTTTAGGATCACGCGGGTATCTTGGAATCGTTTCGATGGTTTTGTGACGAGAACATTGTTCTTGGTGCCTCCTGACATTTAGGGGTTGTGGCAGTGTCCCGGGGAGTTGAGCTCCGAGGTGTTGTCGTCACAATTTTATCGTTGCAGTTCTGGAATACCTGAGTTTAGTTTCGCCGACATCGAAAATCTCTTTTATGCAGTTGTTGGTGAGATAACCTCGACGCCACCCAGTACTGGGGCGGGAGTTCGGGAGTATTGCCATAACTCGTATAACGGATGCTTTTCGAAGGTTGAGGTAAACGTTTTCTGAAGGTTTCTTGGTTATGTGTTGAAGGATGGATACAACTGGATGTAGGATTTGTTAGTTTTGGGTGAGATATTATGCTTCCCCTGTATCCCCAACACCTGATTGCATAACCGGAAAATTTCGGGAGTTTATAAGTGGGAATTCAAGTAGCTCTTAGGATATCTTTCCGACAGATGTATGATATGAAATTGGGGTTCGACATCTAGTGGTCTGCCTATCCACGGTTGGTTTTACAGTGGTCTCGTTGTGTCTTAAAGAGTCCTTGGCTATGCCGACTCGAGGGCGCTTCGTATGTCATGTGCACTGCCTTGTACATGATGGTGCTGTACGATCGAGCCCGTGTAGGCCCCACCATGAAAACTTCGGACGAAATCTCTATCATATGTTTGTTCCGGCTTATTCTGCAAGCCAATCCTTTGTTTTGTTTTGAGTTGTGGTATTCGAGTTGCTTCGAAGTCAAATGTTGATTCCATACCTTTCCTAAGCATTGTTCTCATATTTCTATGTGAATACTAATCTTTCATGATCATCGAGATTGTCATGTCAATCCTTTTCAACCGGTGTGCTTCAATTCAAGTGGATCCGATCATTCATACATTCGTGAGATCAATTATCAGTTCTTCTCAACGGTGTTTGCTTCATCCGTCCCAAGCTGCCTTTGTTTTTCCCGCCCGCCTGATGAAGCTGTGTACCTAGGGTAGGGTCATGGACCTGTCCAAACTGACCTACCCAAGGACATCTCTAGAAGAAATCATCTTTCAATCGACTTGAAGGTGTCTCACTCGACAGACTTGAAGATACTCTACCAAGAAGCAATCACTCGACCAAGACCAAGCCACTCGACGGTCAGGTGACCTAAAGGCGCTCCGCATGCTAACGGTCGGTTATTAAGTAGCTTTTATGGTCATCATAGCACTTTATTACTAGCATTACCAGTAACGCCCTGCCTTAATGTACATTGAACCCTTTGTATCATGGGCTGGCTGGGGTCTTGGCGCACTCTATATAAGCCACCCCCTCCTCCGAAACAAGGGTTCGCACGCCTGTAATTCACACATGCATAATCTAGTCGACCGCCTCCGGGCTCCGAGACGTAGGGCTATTACTTCCTCTGAGAAGGGCCTGAACTCGTAAATCTTGTGTTCCTACAACTCTTCTATAGCTAAGATCTTGCCTCTCCATACTTACACCCCTACATCACTGTCAGACTTAGAACCACGACAGTTGGCGCCCATCGTGGGGCCTGTGTTTTAGCGTTTTGTTGGAGGAGTTGCGATATTTTCCGACCCGAATCATCATGGTTTTTAGCGGAGTTTTGGTGGAGGGCCGCGAGATCTGTCTCGACGCGCTCACGTTCATCGCCGACGACTCCGCGTGGCTTCAGGAGGCTCCGCTCGACGTGGACGCACTCCCTGTCTGCGGGGCAACACACTTTAGCGCGTGCGTCCACGGCGTTCTCCTGCGACAACCGTCGACCCCCTACCGGTCGGCTCCTGTGTTGTCCTCCCTCCCAGTTTCCCGCCGGCGCAAGCGCTCTGGTCGGTCGAGATTCCAGCTGTGGGTGAGACACGCGGTGGCACGCCAGTCGGCCACCCCTCAAGTCGCGACGATCAAGCCCGACGAATCCCTCTATGGCCTGTTTGACCTGTCGACCGGCTCCGCAGAGACCGCATCCGAGTGCGATAGCAGCGATCCGGCGGCGGAGGTTCTGATGGTCGATGGACCTCCCAGTCCTCCCGGTTTTCCCCGCATCAACGGAGGCGCGGGTGGAGGCGACCCGTCGCGTCCTCATGAGGAATATCTTCCCGAGCCTCTCACGTCACTGTAGAGAGAAGAACTTCGCCGCCGAAACATGGATGCATTGCACACTCCTATCATTGGAGAAAACCCCAAGGCTCGTGCCTTGGAGGACGCGCGCCTGGCAAACTTGGCCGAGCGCAATCGACTGGAGAACCTCCAGCGAGCACTCGACGAGCGTGTGCGACAACGGGTTCCTGAATCCAGTCGACGTCAGCTCTTCCCGCCCCCGCAGGTATATCGAACTCCGATTCAGAATTTAGCAGCTGCAGCCCGCATAGCAGAGTCGATTCAGCCTTCCCAGTCGGAGGCTGGCAGAGGCTTGCTGCAGATCAAAGCGTTGCTCCGGGCAGCAGGAGACCAGAATTCCGCTGTTTCTCAGTCGCGGAACAGGATTCATAGTAGATCTGTTGCCGCAGACACAGTCCAGTCGGCCCATAGCCCAAGATTGCCCCCGAGGCATGAGGGACGTGGGGACCGGCGTAATCAGCATGGTAACCGTGAGCAATATGATCACCGATTCGATCGTGATGATCGACGTCGAGTGCCCACCCCTCCCCCGAGGAGCGGGTCGTATGCGCCTTGACAACAGGATGATAGGCGCCCTTGTAGTGTTGGGCGAAGGATTCCAGTCGACTCCAGGGAGCCAGGTTTCAATGCGAGATCCATTCTCGTTCAAGGTTTGGTTGACAGGAACAGAGCTCACTGGGAAGGACATGACAGAGATGCTCCTACCAGCAGCAGAGCACATGTTTCGGGGCCAGAGTGCTTTAGTAGAGCCATCAGGGCCGCTGTGATTCCTCCCAACTTCAGGTTGGCGACTGGAGTCAGCAAGTTCACTGGCGAGTCCAAGCCCGATACTTGGCTTGAAGACTACCGAGTGGCCGTCCAGATTGGCGGCGGCAATGACGAGGTGGCCATGAAGCACCTGCCTCTCATGTTGGAGGGCTCGGCCAGAGCGTGGCTGAACCAGTTAGCACCCAGCAGCATTTACACTTGGGGAGATCTCGCCCGAGTGTTTGTCACCACATTAGAAGGAACATGCAAACGACCGGCAGGGTTGATGGAACTGCGGTCCTGCGTGCAGAAGCCGAATGAAACCTTGAGGGATTACATCCAGAGATGTATCACGTTGCACCACACGGTAGAGAATGTGCCTGACCACCAAGCAGTCTGTGCCTTCAAAGAAGGCGTCAAGTACAGAGAACTGAATCTGAAATTCGGTCGAACCGGAGATATGTCTCTGAACCGAATGATGGAGATTGCCACCAAGTACGTTAATGGAGAAGATGAGGATCGACTCCGGAGTGGCAAGCTGAAGTCAGTCGCCTAAGAAACCGGAGGAAATTCCAATCGGAAACAGAAGCGGAAAGCCGAGCCAGCTGCTCCTGGGGAAGCCTTGGCTGTGACTCAAGGAAAGTTTGAGGGGAAACCCAAAGGACCTTGGAACCCCAAGAAAGTTAAAGACCAAGAAGGAAATGATGTGTTGGATTTGCCATGCCTCGTCCACACCAAGAAAGGTGAAGAGGGTAATTTTATTTACCCAAAACATACCACTCGACAGTGTCGACTCTTGATCCAGCAGTTCCAGGGTAAGCAGCCCAAAGATAAAGAAAAGGAGTCAGACAAAGTTGAGGACAAGGAAGATAGCGACGATGGATACCCCCAAGTCAATTCCACCCTGATGATTTTTGCTGATGTTGAGAGCAAAAGTCGACTGAAAGTCATCAACCGAGAGGTGAATATGGTTGCTCCGGCGACACCAAGTTATTTGAAATGGTCTCAGACTACCATCACGTTCGACCAGTCCAATCACCCAACGCATATTGCCACCCCTGGGAGGCAAGCTCTGGTGGTCGACCCAGTGGTTGAAGGCACTCGACTGACCAACGTCTTGATGGATGGTGGCAGTGGTTTGAACATATTGTATGCTGAGACGTTGAAAGGGATGGGCATTCTGATGTCCAGACTCAGTTCTAGCAACATGAGTTTCCATGGAGTCATTCCTGGGAAGAAGGCTGAATCACTCGGCCAGATTGCTCGGATGTGGTTTTCGGTGATTCCAAGAATTACCGCAAAGAAAAGTTGACATTTGAAGTTGTAGACTTCCAGAGTGCCTACCAAGCTATTTTGGGCAGGCCGGCTTATGCACGCTTCATGGCCCGACCATGTTATGTGTATCTCAAATTGAAGATGCCTGGCCCCAAAGGTGTGATCACTATTACGGGCAATCGGAAGAAAGCGGAAGAATGTTTTCAGAAAGGTTCGAAGATAGCTGATGCTCAGATGGCAGTGGTGGAGTTGCAGGAATACCAGAAGACTGCAGACCCGAGTGATTTGTTGCGAGCCAAGAAGCCCACCAGAGAATCGGCTTTTCAGTCGACTGGCGATACAAAGACAGCTCACATCCACCCGACCGATCCCGGCGCTGCTTCGACTCATATCTCGACAACACTCGACTCCAAATAGGAAGAAGCGCTCATCCAGTTCCTCCGTGAGAACTAGGACATTTTCGCATGGAAGCCTTCTGACATGCCAGGTGTTCCCAGGGAGCTGGCTGAGCATTGCCTGAGAGTCGACTCAAAAGTAAAACCTGTCAAGGAACATCTCCGGCGGTCCGCCGTCCAGAAGAGAAAGGCCATTGGCGAGGAGGTGGCTCGACTCTTAGCAGCAGAGTTCATCTGAGAAATTTACCACTCCGAGTGGCTCGCCAACGTTGTTATGGTGCCCAAGAAGGACAAGTCACTTTGCATGTGCATTCACTTTAAACATATCAATCGGGCCTGCCGAAAGATCATTTTCCTCTCCCCCGCATCGATTAGATAGTTGACTCGACTGCGGGATGTGAGCGATTGTCTTTTTTAGACTCCTATTCCGGGTACCATCAGATCCGTTTGTATGGACCTGACGAGATCAAAACAACTTTCATCACTCCATTCGAGTGCTTCTGTTATGTTACCATGCCGTTCGGCCTCAAGAATGTTGGGGCCAAATTCATGAGGATGATTCAGAAGTGTTTGCTCACTCAAATCAGTCGGAATGTGGAGGCGTATATGGATGATATTGTGGTCAAGTCACAGAAGGGTTCCGACCTGCTGGTTGACCTTGCTGAAACCTTTGCCAACCTCAGGAGGTATGATATCAAGCTTAATCCATCAAAGTGCACATTTGGAGTTCCTGGCGGAAAATTACTCGGTTTTCTTGTTTCCGAACGGGGAATCGACACCAATCCAGAAAAAGTCGGCACTATACTCCGAATGAAAAGTCCTGCGCGAGTGCACGACGTCCAGAAGCTTACTGGTTGCTTGGCCGCTTTAAGTCGATTCATATCTCGTCTCGGTGAAAAGGCATTGCCCCTTTACCGATTGATGAAGAAGTCCGACAAGTTCGAGTGGACTCCTGAAGCTGATGCAGCGTTTGCAGAGCTCAAAGCTCTGCTCTCTACCCAGCCGGTGCTTGCTACCCCAATCAGTAAGGAACCTTTGCTGCTTTACATTGCAGCCACGGGACAAGTCGTCAGTACGGTACTTACGGTCGAGCGGGAATAAGAAGGAAAAGCCTTCAAAGTTCAGCGCCCAGTATATTATATTTCTAAAGTTTTGACCCCGTCGAAGCAAAGATATCCTCATTATCAGAAGCTTGTATACGGGATTTATATGACCACAAAGAAAGTTGCTCATTACTTCTCTGATCATTCCATTACAGTCGTCAGCGACGCTCCATTGTCAGAGATCCTGCATAACAGGGATGCAACCGGTCGAGTGGCAAAATGGGCGATTGAACTCCTTCCTCTAGATATCAAGTTTGAGGCAAAGAAAGCTATTAAGTCCCAGGCAATCGCAGATTTCATCGCCGAGTGGATTGAACATCAGCTGCCGACTCAGGTTCACTCGGAGCATTGGACCATGTTCTTCGACGGTTCCAAGATGCTGAATGGTTCCGGTGCCAGAGTAGTGTTGGTCTCCCCCAGAGGAGATAAACTCAGTTATGTTCTTCAAATCCACTTTGATTCCTCCAACAACGAGGCAGAATACGAAGCACTTTTGTATGGGTTGCGCATGGCCATTTCACTCGGCGTCCATCGCCTCATGGTCTATGTCGACTCAGATTTGGTGGTTAATCAGGTGATGAAGGAATGGGACGTCAGAAGTCCAGCCATGACTGGTTATTGCAATGCAGTGAGAAAGCTGGAGAAGAAATTTGAGGGGTTAGAGCTTCATCACATACCCCAACAGAAAAATCAAGCAGCTGATGATCTGGCAAAAATAGGTTCCAAAAGAGAAGCCATCCCCAGCAATGTGTTTTTGGAACACATTCACATACCATCAGTTCAGGAGGATCCCTTCAGTGAAGAGGCCCCGCAGCCAAAAAGCGCCACAGATCCGACTGAAGTTGAAATTCCAGCTGTAGTTGACCTGATCATGGAAGTCTTGGTCATCACTCCCGACTGGACAGTACCGTACATTGCATACATCCTAAGGAAAGAGCTCCCAGAGGACGAAGAAGAGGATCGACAGATCATCCGACGATCCAAGGCCTTTACAGTCATAAAAGGACAGTTATATAAAGAAAGCGCGACTGGAGTCAGTCAGAGGTGTATTACACCAGAAGAAGGTCGGGTGATCCTTGATGATGTCTACTCGGGGACCTGTGATCACCATGCTTCCTCTCGGACCATTGTGGCTAAAGCATACCGAGCGGGATTCTACTGGCCAAGAGCCAATGAAATGTCAAAAGAGATACTCGACAAGTGTGAAGGATGTCAGTATTACTCCAATATGTCGCACAAGCCTGCGTCAGCCCTGAAAACCATTCCACTCATCTGACCCTTCGCTATTTGGGGGCTGGACATGGTTGGACCACCGAGAACAGGCAGGAGCGGCTTCACTCATGTGCTAGTAGCAGTCGACAAGTTCACCAAATGGATTGAAGCCAAGCCTATCAAGAATCTTGACGCTTGCACTACTATCAGTTTTGTCAAATGGTTAATATTCAGATATGGAGTTCCGCACAGCATCATCACTGACAATGGGTCAAACTTCTATTCTGACAAATTCAGGGCCTTTTGCGCCTCTCAGGGTACCCGAGTCGACTATGCTTCGGTCGCTCACCCCCAGTCGAATGGGCAAGCAGAAAGGGCAAACGGCCTAATTCTCAAAGGACTGAAACCCCGGTTGATGCACGATCTCAAGCACGCAGTAGGTGCATGGGTCGACGAGCTTCCATCAGTCCTTTGGGGATTGAGGACAACCCCAAACCGATCAACCGGAAGAACCCCATTCTTTCTGGAATACGGAGCCGAGGCAGTCTTGCCGAGTGACCTGCTTCACAATGCTCCCCGAGTCGAGCTCTACTATGAAGATGAAGCAGAACAAGCCCGGCAGGACGCAGTCGACCTCCTGGAAGAAGAAAGAGAAATGGCCATGATCCGATCGACCGTCTACCAACAAGATTGCGTCGATTCCATGCCAGAAATGTGAAGGGTCGAGCCTTCCAAGAGGGAGACTTAGTCCTCCGAGTGGATCAGCAGAAACCACACAAACTCTCCCCTACTTGGGAAGGCCCCTTCATAGTCACCAGAGTCCTTCGCAATTGTCAGGACCCCGACTCAATGCCACATCGATCTAGCATGTAACACCTCATATCACTTTGCGGCCTCACGCACGGTATTCCCACAGGTGTCGCCTTACCTTTTTCCGGGACCGTTTGCGCCTTTTGGCACACGTATATGATAGTGTCGCTAGCATCCATATGATAAGGAGCCCGGGCTGACATGGCGAGTCGTAAACCCAAAGTGGCACAAACTTACAGGGACAGGCATCCATGACCCAGCATCGAACGTGTCGGTCATCAGCAAGTGGGTTCGGGCTGTAGCTCTGGGCTAGCAGGACTCCGGTAAACCGGGCTGTAGTGGGCTAACAGGACTCCGGTACTCAATGCGTGACATTTCCCCGAAGGGACAGACACTGGAACGAAGAAGGACACATGCCGGCCAGCCTAAGTGTTCCGGAGCAGTAGCAAGCTACCAAGGCTCAATGGAAACACTAGGAGACATTTCCCGGTAAGAGAGGCTACTAAAGATAAACAACTAGATAGTCAGATCCCACACATACCAAGCATTTCAATCATACACACAATATGCTCGATATGTGCAAATACAACAAGGCATCACAACATGACTCTACGACACAAGTAAGTATTCATTAGGCTCCGAGGAGCGGGATATTACAAACAGGGGTCTCATGACCCAACATTCAGAGCATACAAATCAAAGCCCATGCGGAAGCTATGATGTCTGAGTTCAGACATCTATAAATGGAAAAGGCTGAGAAGCCTGACTATCTACCAGATCCTGCCGAGGGCACAAGATCGTAGCTGAGGTAACAAGCTAAACGTCGAAGTCCACGTGGAACTACTAGTGAGACTGAAGTCTCTCTGCAAAAACATAAATTAAGCAACGTGAGTACAAATGTACCCAGGAAGACTTACATCAGAACTAACTACATATGCATCATTATCAACAAAGGGGATGGTGGGGTTTAACTGCAGCAAGCCAGCTTTGACTTGGTGGATATCCTAAACTACGACTGCAAGTAAATCTTTTGAGGTGGCGCACACGAGTCCACATATTCACCATATCAATACACCACTATGGATCCACTCCCGTCTCCCTACGAGAACGCCATCCATAGCACTCATGCTTATCTTGCGTATTTTAGAGTATCCACTTTCACTTGTCTATGAACTATGCAAGGGGTCCAAGTTTCCATATCCGTGGAATTCGGCTATTCGAATAGATAAGGATAACCCTGCAGGGGTGTACTTCTTCACACACGCTCCCGCCACTTATCGCCCTGTACACATCATGTACCTCGGCAACCTTCAAGCGAAAGCCGGGAGAGGGAGTCGGCCACGACCTGACTAACCAAACAAGTCTCTCGTCCAGGTTTATCGCCTATTCGGGTTCCATCCGCAAGGAGATCCGGCCGGGGTGTCGCTCACGGCCCCAAACAATGTGTGCAGGGTTCCCAAGTCCACCATCCGGGTGCCACTTGGTACACCGGGCCACTGTGCCTAGTCTGTCCCAAGCCCACCTGTACCGGGTGCCACTTGGTAGACTACTAACACTACCTACAAACACCAGAAACTAGTTGCAACTCCTGGACAGAGATCATGTTGATTAATAAGTCGAGAGGGGTCGAGTTACCGGAACCCAATGTGTGGTAGTAACTGGTCATGGATCAGAAACACAGAACTCAGTTCCTGAAGACGGCTGCAATGAGATAACCCACCATGTACTCCTACATGGCCTCTCACCGCTACCTTTACCAAATCGTGTTCACACACTTAGCTCTCAACGGTAGGACATGTTCACACACCTCTGATTCATCCCCGATGAATCAGACCTGACTCAACTCTAAGCAGTAGCAGGCATGACAAACAAGCATGAATGAGTAGGCACAACAGGGCTCAAACATCTCCTACTCATGCTAGTGGGTTTCATCCATTTACTATGGCAATGACAGGTCATGCAAAGGATAAAGGGGTTCAGCTACCGCAGCAAGTAACAGATGAATCGGTGTTGTCCTAATGCATTAAAAGAGAGCAGGAGCGAGAGAGTAGGATTGTATCGAAATGAACAAGGGGGTTTTGCTTGCCTGGCACTTCTGAAGATAATATAGCTCTTCATCGGTGTCATCGATCTCATCATCGAAACCACGTCTACGGAGAGGGAACAATTACCGGCAACAGAGAGAAACACAATCAATGCAATGCACATTATGATGCATGATCATGACATGGCAACATGCTGGTGTTTTGAGCTAGTGCAGCTAGCAACAAAGTTAAATGAAGTTGGTTTGAACCCTAAGTTCACATCCAAACTCCATATGTGAAATTCAAATGCCATTTATATGATTTGTGCTAAACAGCAGTTATAAGTTGTTCTAACATGGATGAAAATGATACAGATGGATAGATTGGATTTTTCTGATCATTTTTCATATATAAATTATTTCATTCTGAGCTACGGGTGAATTTCTATGAATTTTAGAAGTTTTAAACATTTCCTGAAAATAATAAATCATTTAAGATTTATTTAAATTCCAGAAAGGAATTATTGCATCAGCATGACCTCATAGTGACGTCAGCAGGTCAACAGGTCACTGTCCGGTCAAACCTGACAGTGGGTCCCGCGTGTCAGTGTAATTAGTCTAACTAATTTTTAGTTAACACTAATCCTATCCTAATTAACAGGCCGGCCCCACCTGTCATGGACACCGGGGGGGGGGGGGTCCCGCCGTGGTCAAAGTGGGTCAAACCCACCGGCGGCTTGACGCCGGCGAGGCTAGCCGCGGTGGCGAGCCTCGGGTTTTGCCCACAGGGCTCGGTTTGGCGCGCGGAGCACAACTTCGGGATGCGGACGCTCGTCCGCATCCAACTGTGGTGGTGGCGCGGCCGAGGAGTGGCCGGAGTGGTGCCGGCGACGAGCTCGGCGGCGACCGAAGCTCGGGTGCAAGTGGGGATGGGGCTGCGGTGCGCAAACGAGCGCGGCGAGGTGCCACGGAGGCTCTACGCGATGCGGGGAGCGCGTTGGGCGCATGACCGGGACCAAATGGTCAGCGGAGCATCACCGGCGACGAGTGCGTGCGGCGCGTGCGGTTGGATGTGGTGCGGCAGCTACGGCGTGCGAGAGATGGAGCGGAGAGGGGGAGCAGGAGCAGGAGCTCACGGCGGTTGCGACGAGGCGAACAGCGAGCTCGGGGAAGCATCGGGGCGAGCGGGGCGGCGAGGCGGATCTCCGGCGGCCGAGGAGGAGAAAAGCATCGGGGCGGCGCTTCGGGGCCCTTCCGGTCGTGTGGCTCGGTGAGGAGGTAGGGAGCGAGGTGGCGGAGCTCGAGGATAGCTCGGGGCGGCTCGGGGATGGCCGTGGCCGCGGTGGGCATGCTCGGCCATGGGGAGAGAAAGCAGAGGAGCAAGGGGGAGAGCTAACCAGAGAGTGAGAGAGCGTCGGGGGTCGCGTGGCGTCACGGAGGGAGTCCAGGGCGATGAGGGGGCAGCAGGAGGTGGTGCTCGGGCGCGGGCGCGTCGACACGCCTTTGCCTACTGGCAGAGGTTGAAGACGGTGGGGAGCTGGGCTGGGCCTCAGCCGCATTGCTGGGCCAGGTGGGGCGCTAGGTGGGCTGCAGGTAGGTGGCCCAGGTAGGCTTCCTCTCTCTCTTGTTTTCCTATTACTTTCTGTTTTCCAGTTTTTGCTATTTGTTTTGATTTAGTAATAATACCAAACCATTTCATAAAATCCTGGAAACAATTATGGGTGCTTTCTAAATTATTTCAATGACCCTTAACAATTTCCAACATTTATTTGAACATTTAAATTAGTTATAGTATTTAAATGCCCAAAGTCAAATACAATAGGATTTAATTCAAAAATCCAGAATGGCCTAAAAATATGTGCATCATTTTTGGCAGAGGTTTTCACCTTTAAGAAAAATAATGAACTTTTCTAAAGGGCATTCTGGGTTCATTGAAAATATTTTTATTTTGATCCTAATTGCATTTTATTTAGTGCTAGGGTTTGTCATCCCCATTTCAAGTTTAAAAGAAATTTAGACATGTGCAGCAACCAAGCTAGCCCAAGTGCATAGCAAGGCCAGGGATGTGCCAACTCACCCCCACTAAACAAAAATCTCGTCCCGAGATTCAAGCGTAGGGTAAGGTGAAGGGGGAACGCAAACTAGCACAATCTTCACGATCCAGGTTGCACTTCAACTGAACGTTGATTCGTTCACCATCATTGTCTCGAAGTCTTGCTCTGAGAACTCCAACTATCATGACAACGAGAGGAAGGAAAGACCCTAAAAGAATCATTCTTCTCGAAGGTCGAACAACTCAAGATTAACTCACGAAAGGAAACATAGCAACATCTCTTGAGCTGAGACACGAAGCACACATCTAGAGGATGGAGTGGAACAGATGACGAAGGTTCACTAGGTAGACAATAATCCCACACTTACGAGGGTGGTGAATGGTTGTCAACGTAGCGAGGAGTTGAGTTGCCATGATACCTCAGCGAGACATCCTGGGGGGGGGGGTGATTCGTAGATATATCCCCTTAAGTGGAAAAAAAAGAATTACCTTTGATTCAGGATCATTGAAACTCTTTAAACCAGCCTAAGGCAATTCTCGAGCGATCGTTTGGAGGGCGTCGGTAGAATGGCATACTCGGACTTGGATGATGTGGATTACCTTGTTGAAGACAACGTAATGGATGAATTTGCTTATCACCGGAAATGGAAGAGACCCATAGTGGAATGGCACATTGGCGGTGCAAGCTGGGAACAAAATGCAAATGCTGGGAATGATTCTGGTAACTGGGGAAGAACCCAGCAATAGAGAGTGAATTCACTGTCTGAAAAGATCATAGCATTGCCGAGGAAACTGAGAGCATCCCAATTAGTGTCGATGATAACACCCAGCGCTTGTGCGTGCTCTCAAGAACTTGAGCATTTCCATAATCATCAAGATTTTACCAATATCCGTGTCAAGGATCCTGGCAACACAACTTGCTACCATGATGAATGATGATGGATGATGCAGATGCAAAGGAAGATAACACTTTCTCAGATTTTTCCTTAGCGAGGCTAAGGAAACAAAACCTGGATGATCGACCGAGAGACATTTATCACTCCGCTTCTAATGTTCTCCTTGATGTACTAGCGTATCCCATTCCTTGAAATGGTCTGGTATCTAGAACATCAAGTAAAGGTCGGACTTCGGAAACACAAAAATCATAAGGCATAACTAGGGAGTAAATCCTACGAAGTCCTTATGGGGAGGTGGCCAACTTCCTCAAACAAGATACTACAATAATAGGTCTTCCGGCTGGGTGTGTTGGCCACGACATCCACTTTACCGATTATCGAGGGACCAATATTATAGTTCTTGGGAAATGTTCCAACCATCATATCTGCCTGAGATTCAGATCTGGTTGGTGTCAGGATATTCCAGACTCATCGAGTCTAGGAAGAAAAATGAAAGTTTGCAATACAAATCGACGAAATGACGTTGCGAGATTCTCGGGAAATGAACTACGATAGCAAGCTCCAAAACATGAGCTGGTTCTGCTACACATGTGTGAACACGCTGCCTCAGACAAACATGATCACATGGTAGTCTTACAATAAAACACTACCGAGTTCTGGTAGGGAACCATCATTGAGGATATAGGAATCTTGTGCATGAACTAGTATTTGCACAGCAACTCCTTTTCCTTGGACAAATCAATCAGTGGCTTGGTGTGCTAGGGATACATAGGAAATGAAGATGATCAGTCTATCAGACCATAGAATACTTCGCACATGCATGACTGACCTGGGATGATTCCAGAGGAGCAAAAACAAACTTTCTCGAATTCACGACGGCAACTTACATCAAATGCACGTGAATCAAAGGAAGCCACTTCTTTCATCCAAACATATACTTCATAAACGGGGCATGAAGAAAATGCTTACACAAGTTTCCAACACTAGCTTAATGTTCAACAAAATCATGGAGGAGATAAGGATGTTGTCAATGGGCTCAACAACAATTCATCCGGGTTTCCTTTTAAAAGGAATTCCATAGTTAAGTGAACACGGTGATAGCATTGGTCAGACCAAAGAATATAATGGTGTATGCTCGAGGAAAAACCACGAGTAAGACAACATTACGAATATCGTTGGTTCTGATTTGATTTGACGATAGCCCATACTCAATCAAAGGTTTGGGTAAGATAATAGATCCAACAATTGATCACAAGGACCAATTGATGAAGATATCATCTTTCTTCAACACACACACACACACAAAAAGATATCCCTTAACATGAACTAAGTCGGACAAGCTTTTATCTTCCAACTCTCCAAGTTGTTGTTTAGCTTGACCAACTAGCTCAGGGGTATCCCACACAGATTCTTGGAGAAGGGGTGGTTTACAGGAAACCATCTTGATCACGAACTCAACATAGCGGTCAGGTGTCAACCTGGTGGTACTTCCAAGAAGATATTCAGAAAATCACGAACCACCGATATGTTATTAAGCCTGGGAACAATCCTGTTTTTCAGGGAAAAACGATATGATCGAATAAGCGAGGGATTGGCACAATCCTAACTCATTGATCGAAGTGTGCACCAGAAATATGGACTAGGTAGCACGATCAACCTTAGGGTGATGATTCAACAATCAACACGTAAGGATAAGATTATTGTCCATTAACTACCAAGCAACATAGTTGCTAGGAGTATTGATTCCACACATCACGATTCACTTGTCGGCAACCCGGTTGCGACAACACAGAACCGAGGAATGAATAATGATGGCGAGAAGTATCACTGTATCAAGAATTCATAAGAGGGTGGGCAATTCTCACGATACTCTTGTGATGAAAGAGGGTGATACTCCGAGGTGGAACAGAACAAAAGTTGGATTGGCATTTTGATCTGCGGAATACAACTGCTTTGACCAAATCCTAGAAATGGATAAGGTACTGGAGTTTGTTTCTCCTAGTCATTCCGAAATGGAATGGCTTGACGGACCACAAGAATAATAAGCATCGATAACACGAATGCACAATTACTCCTAACTATCAATTGATAGACGAAGATCGGAATACGACTGAAGAGAGACAACTCAAAGGAACATATATCTTTCTGAGTCGTGGATGCATAGATTAGTATGTCGAGCAAAGCTCAACATTTCTTCCGGATAACCCATGCAGAAGGTAGAACTGGCAGATTCACAATATAGAATGGAGAACTCATCAAGAGCACTCTGGTTGTGATCTTTAGGTTCAAAAGAACTCCTGCCAAGAATGGTTCATGGTATTTGGAAGAACGAAATACCACGGACCTCGAGGACTATCGCAAATGTTATTAATATCCTAAAGGAACTAGCAACACTATCAACACGAGGTAAGTACGGTGAATCTTGGGTTCAAAACCCAAGGAGTAGAATACCTACTACTAAGTGGCATCACGGGATGCTTTCGAGAATAAAGGCCAGAATCATCACACTGGGACACAATCATGGCTAGACCACTAGATGATCCCCTAAGCACTTAGGGTCATAATTATTAACTCCAACATATATGTCGAGGCAATAAAGTACCTCAACTCACTAATTTGTGTGATTAATCTGACCAAAAGGACATCGGGAACGGGAAGAAGGGATTTGCAAATGCATCAGACTGTTTAGAAACCTGGGATGACTCGGACAGCATAACGACTGTAATTGCTCAAAAAGATTTGAGACAATCTGCAAAAATGGTGGCATAACCACTTAACAACATCATACCAAGGTTTCGAGATCAACAGTTAACATACAGAAGTCGTAGGAACTGAACTCAAGCTTAAATCCAACAATCTTATAAGTCTACGGATTAGTAACACGTGATCCTCATAGAAAGAAGAGATAGCCTAGTTCTTAATCACCGTAGGAAAGATAAGATGACTCAGATCAGAAGGGCATGAGGTAAAGGAGTAAAAAGAGCCTTACGTTCCATCCCACAATCAATTCCCTTATATAACTAAAGAATTTCTAGACTCAACTTCGACCAGTTTGGCTTGGTAATCATACAGGCAGTCATGCTCTGATACCAACGCTGTCAGGACCCCGACTCAATGCCACATCGATCTAGCATGTAACACCTCATATCACTTTGCGGCCTCACGCACGGTATTCCCATGGGTGTCGCCTTACCTTTTTCCGGGACCGTTTGCGCCTTTTGGCACACGTATATGATAGTGTCGCTAGCATCCATATGATAAGGAGCCCGGGCTGACATGGCTAGTCGTAAACCCAAAGTGGCACAAACTTACAGGGACAAGCATCCATGACCCAGCATCGAATGTGTCGGTCATCAGCAAGTGGGTCCGGGCTGTAGCTCTGGGCTAGCAGGACTCCGGTAAACCGGGCTGTAGCGGGTTAACAGGACTCCGGTACTCAATGCATGACATTTCCCCGAAGGGACAGACACTGGAACGAAGAAGGACACATGCCGGCCAGCCTAAGTGTTCCGGAGCAGTAGCAAGCTACCAAGGCTGAATGGAAACACTAGGAGACATTTCCCGGTAAGAGAGGCTACTAAAGATAAACAACTAGATAGTCAGATCCCACACATACCAAGCATTTCAATCATACACACAATATGCTCGATATGTGCAAATACAACAAGGCATCACAACATGACTCTACGACACAAGTAAGTATTCATTAGGCTCCGAGGAGCAGGATATTACAAACAGGGGTCTCATGACCCAACATTCAGAGCATACAAATCAAAGCCCATGCGGAAGCTATGATGTCTGAGTTCAGACATCTATAAATGGAAAAGGCTGAGAAGCTTGACTATCTACCAGATCCTGCCGAGGGCACAAGATCGTAGCTGAGGTAACAAGCTAAACATCGAAGTCCATGTGGAACTACTAGTGAGACTGAAGTCTCTCTGCAAAAACATAAATTAAGCAACGTGAGTACAAATGTACCCAGCAAGACTTACATCAGAACTAACTACATATGCATCATTATCAACAAAGGGGATGGTGGGGTTTAACTGCAGCAAGCCAGCTTTGACTCGGTGGCTATCCTAAGCTACGACTGCAAGTAAATCTTTTGAGGTGGCGCACACGAGTCCACATATTCACCATATCAATACACCACTATGGATCCACTCCCTTCTCCCTACGAGAACGCCATCCATAGCACTCATGCTTATCTTGCGTATTTTAGAGTATCCACTTTCACTTGTCTATGAACTATGCAAGGGGTCCAAGTTTCCATATCCGAGGAATCCGGCTATTCGAATAGATAATGATAACCCTGCAGGGGTGTACTTCTTCACACACGCTCCCGCCACTTATCGCCCTGTACACGTCATGTACCTCGGCAACCTTCAAGCGGAAGCCGGGCGAGGGAGTCGGCCACGACCTGACTAACCAAACAAGTCTCTCGTCCAGGTTTATCGCCTATTCGGGTTCCATCCGCAAGGAGATCCGGCCGGGGTGTCGCTCACGGCCCCAAACGATGTGTGCAGGGTTCCCAAGTCCACCATTCGGGTGCCACTTGGTACACCGGGCCACTGTGCCTAGTCTGTCCCAAGCCCACCTGTACCGGGTGCCACTTGGTAGACTACTAACACTACCTACAAACACCAGAAACTAGTTGCAACTCCTGGACAGAGATCATGTTGATTAATAAGTCGAGAGGGGTCGAGTTACCGGAACCCAATGTGTGGTAGTAACTGGTCATGGATCACAAACACAGAACTCAGTTCCTGAAGACGGCTGCAATGAGACAACCCACCATGTACTCCTACATGGCCTCTCACCGCTACCTTTACCAAATCGTGTTCACACACTTAGCTCTCAATGGTAGGACATGTTCACACACCTCTGATTCATCCCCGATGAATCAGACCTGACTCAACTCTAAGCAGTAGCAGGCATGACAAACAAGCATGAATGAGTAGGCACAACAGGGCTCAAACAACTCCTACTCATGCTAGTAGGTTTCATCTATTTACTGTGGCAATGACAGGTCATGCAAAGGATAAAGGGGTTCCGCTACCGCAGCAAGTAACATATGAATCGGTGTTGTCCTAATGCATTAAAAGAGAGCAGGAGCGAGAGAGTAGGATTGTATCGGAATGAACAAGGGGGTTTTGCTTGCCTGGCACTTCTGAAGATAATATAGCTCTTCATCGGTGTCATCGATCTCATCGTTGAAACCACGTCTACGGAGAGGGAACAATTACCGGCAACAGAGAGAAACACAATCAATGCAATGCACATTATGATGCATGATCATGACATGGCAACATGCTGGTGGTTTGAGCTAGTGCAGCTAGCAACAAAGTTAAATGAAGTTGGTTTGAACCCTAAGTTCAAATCCAAACTCCATATGTGAAATTCAAATGCCATTTATACGATTTGTGCTAAATAGCAGTTATAAGTTGTTCTAACATGCATGAAAATGATACAGATGGATAGATTGGATTTTTCTGATCATTTTTCATATATAAATTATTTCATTCTGAGCTACGGTTGAATTTCTATGAATTTTAGAAGTTTTAAACACTTCCTAAAAATAATAAATCATTTAAGATTTATTTAAATTCCAGAAAGGAATTATTGCGTCAGCATGACCTCATAATGACGTCAGCAGGTCAACAGGTCACAGTCCGGTCAAACCTGACAGTGGGTCCCGCGTGTCAGTGTAATTAGTCTAACTAATTTTTAGTTAACACTAATCCTAACCTAATTAATAGGCCGGCCCCACCTGTCATGGACACAGGGGGGGGGGGTCCCGCCGTGGTCAAAGTGGGTCAAACCCACCGGCGGCTTGACGCCGGCGAGGCCAGCCGCGGTGGCGAGCCTCGGGTTTTGCCCACAGGGCTCGGTTTGGCGCGCGGAGCACAGCTTCCGGATGCGGACGCTCGTCCGCATCCAACTGTGGTGGTGGCGCGGCCGAGGAGTGGCCGGAGTGGTGCCGGCGACGAGCTCGGCGGCGGCCGAAGCTCGGGTGCAAGTGGGGATGGGGCTGCGGTGCGCAAACGAGCGCGGCGAGGTGCCACGGAGGCTCTACGCGATGCGGGTAGCGCGTTGGGCGCATGACCGGGACCAAATGGTCACTGGAGCATCACCGACGACGAGTGCGGGCGGCGCGTGCGGTTGGATGTGGTGCGGCAGCTACGGCGTGCGAGAGAGGGAGCGGAGAGGGGGAGCAGGAGCAGGAGCTCATGGCGGTTGCGACGAGGCGAACGGCGAGCTCGGGGAAGCATCGGGGCGAGCGGGGCGGCGAGGCGGATCTCCGGCGGCCGAGGAGGAGAAAAGCATCGGGGCGGCGCTTCGGGGCCCTTCCGGTCGTGTGGCTCGGTGAGGAGGTAGGGAGCGAGGTGGCGGAGCTCGAGGATAGCTCGGGGCGGCTCGGGGATGGCCGTGGCCGCGGTGGTGCACGTCGGCGGCGGTGGGCATGCTCGGCCATGGGGAGAGAAAGCAGAGGAGCAAGGGGGAGAGAGAACAAGAGAGTGAGAGAGTGTCGGGGGTCGCGTGGCGTCGCGGAGGGAGTCCAGGGTGATGAGGGGGCAGCAGGAGGTGGTGCTCGGGCGCGGGCGCGTCGACACGCCTCTGCCTACTGGCAGAGGTTGAAGACGGTGGGGAGCTGGGCTGGGCCTCAGCCGCATTGCTGGGCCAGGTGGGGCGCTAGGTGGGCTGCAGGTAGGTGGCCCAGGTAGGCTTCCTCTCTCTCTCTTGTTTTCCTATTACTTTCTGGTTTCTAGTTTTTGCTATTTGTTTTGATTTAGTAATAATACCAAACCATTTCATAAAATCCTGGAAACAATTATGGGTGCTTTCTAAATTATTTCAGTGACCCTTAACAATTTCCAACATTTATTTGAACATTTAAATTACTTATAGTATTTAAATGCCCAAAGTCAAATACAATAGGATTTAATTCAAAAATCCAGAATGGCCTAAAAATATGTGCATCATTTTTGGCAGAGGTTTTCACCTTTAACAAAAATAATGAACTTTTCTAAAGGGCATTCTGGGTTCATTGAAAATATTTTTATTTTGATCCTAATTGCATTTTATTTAGTGCTAGGGTTTGTCATCCCCATTTCAAGTTTAAAAGAAATTTAGACATGATGCAGCAACCAAGCTAGCCCAAGTGCATAGCAAGGCCAGGGGTGTGACAGCAATGGTGCATACCACCTCTACAATGTCGATCGCCAGATTGATGAGCCGCGAGCCTGGAATGTGGAGCTACTCCGCCCCTTTTATACTTGAATTCTCACTCGGATGAGATGTAATAAGAAAAAAACTCCTGTAGTTTATTTTTCAAAGACAAGAGCGTTATAATTTTCCCAGTGATTGTTATTTGTTTGCGAATGAAATCCCCTAGTGGGTGGCTTAGCTGTGAATCCGTTTCGCCTAAATTTGAAAAAATCCTACCGAGTGGAGAGCAGTCCTCCCACTCGGGGGTTAGCTGCAGTCCAGTACTCGCCTAAGTTCTCTCACTTGAGGACTTAGCTGCAGTCAGGCACTCGCCTAAGTTTGAAAAAATCCTACCGAGTGGAGAGCAGTCCTCCCACTCGGGGGCTTAGCTGCAGTCCAATAC
>NC_041380.1:420562585-420571365 GCF_002162155.2 Triticum dicoccoides
CAGTACTCGCCTAAGTTCTGTCATTTCAGGACCTAGCTGCAGTCAGACACTCGCCTAAGTTTGAAAAAATCCTACCGAGTGGAGAGCAGTCCTCCCACTCGGGGGCTTAGCTGCAGTCCAGTACTCGCCTAAGTTCTCTCACTTGAGGACTTAGCTGCAGTCAGGCACTCGCCTAAGTTTGAAAAAATCCTACCGAGTGGAGAGCAGCCCTCCCACTCAGGGACTTAGCTGCAGTCCAATACTCGCCTAAGTACTCTCACTTGAGGACTTAGCCGCAGTCAGGCACTCGCCTAAGTTTGAAACACATCCTGCTCTGCAGTAACAAGGGGCAGGTCGACTGCTACTTCCTCCTTGGGGAGCTTCTCCACAAATACAACATGCACTTCATCCTACTCTGCAGTAACAAGGGGCAGGTCGACTGCTACCTCCTCCTTGGGGAGCTTTGCCACAAATACAACATGCGCTCCATCGCTGACCCGCAAGGAGAACAAGGGGCAGGTCGACTGCTACCTCCTCCTTGGGGAGCTTCGCCACAAATACAACGTGTGCTCCATCACTGACCCGCAAGGGCGACGAGGTGCAGGTCGACTGCTACCGTCTCCTTCGGGGCTGTGCCGCAAATACAAAGGTTGCCTCAAATAAAGAACGATTTCCACTCAACAGGGAATGCATAAAGATATTCAACGATAAACCAAGTTCGGATAAATCCTAAAGGTTTCCGGACCACAGATCAAAGTGCTCGGGCATTCAGCCCGAAAGAGTTTAACGGTTACAAAAACCACTCGGCATTCCGAGGCAAATTTAAGGTGAGGCATAAAAGTTTGTTCACTCCGCAGGAGGAGGGCTGGCAGGCTCGACGAACTCATCCAGGTCGACGCCGTCGGCTATCCGAGTGGCTACAGCGATGAAAGTCTCCATAAAATTTTGGAAGTCATGCTTCTGGGTGTTAGCAACCTTGATTGCTGCCAGTTTTTCTTGTCGCACCTCCTTGTAGTGGACACGAACCAAAGACAGAGCCACATCAGCGCCACACCGAGCAGCAGACTTCTTCCACTCCTGCACTCGGTTAGGGATTTCATTTAGTCGAGTCATCAGGGACTCAAGATCATTTTGGAGCACAGCCTCTGGCCAAAGTGCCGAGTCGATCCGTGACATGGCGACCTTCAGTCGAGCCAAGTAGTCCACGACACCGTCAATGCGAGATTCCAGGCGGAGCAGATTCATGGCAGTTTCATCTTTCACGGGAGAATTGATCGGATCCAAACCAGGTTCGATCTGCCCAGTCTCCTCCTCGAAGCTCTGGCAAAACTCTGCATCACGATCCAAGGATAAGTCAATTTACATACGCCGAGTCAACGCAAAAAATCAGTCGGAACAAAATGTGCACCTTCAAGCTTGATGAACAATTTCTTGGCAAGACTCCTCAAGTAGCTCTCCAGATTGTCCCTCCTGCGAGCAATGCTTCCATCTTCTCACCCAGGATGAGATTCTCCTTCTTCCAGCGCGAGCACTCCTTGTTGGCGTCATTCAGAGCAGATTTCAGCCTGGTATTCTCTTCTTCCAACTAGCCGACCGAAGCCAGCTTCTGTGCAGCTAGAGCGGTTTTGTCGTCAGCCTCCTTTCGAGCAGCATCCAAATCCTGATCCTTCTTCGCCAGAGCTTCTCTCAGTTTCTCTACAAAGAAATGATGCCTGATTCAGAAAGAGCAGAAGGGTACTCAAGCTTAAGACAGACCAGTAGATAAATTCGTCTTACCAGTGGCGCCGTCCTTGACCCTTTGCAGCTCTGTCTTGGCCAGCTCCAAGTCAAGGTTCAGTTGGATCTGCTGTTTCTTCAAGTCAGCAAAGCGAGCTCCAAGATCACAAGATTTCTGAAATCAAAGGGGAGAAGTTATTTTACAGTAAAAAAAAGTTACTAAGGCTATGGTCGACTGCCCGCAGTCCACCATAGCCTCGGGGACTACACCCAGCGGGTGCACTTTGCGTGCCCCCACCGGTTCTGATCCCACTCGACCGACCCGCCAGAGTCGAGTGCAGGGAGTAAAAAAACGGGACGACAGAAAGAGCTCAGACCATAGTCGACTGCTAGCAGTCGACCGCGGTCTCGGGGACTACACCCAGTGGGTGCACTTGGCGTGCCCCCACCGGTTCCGACCCCACTCGACCAGACCGAGTGGAAGAGACAAACTATCAATTCGGTTTACACTCAACAAGATACAAAGACTACAGTCGACTGCACGCAGTCCACCGTAGTCTCGGGGACTACACCCAGTGGGTGCACTCAGCGTGCCCCCACTAATTCAAAGTTCAAGCAACACACCCAGTGGGTGTACTAACGCAAAGATTTTCAGAAAGGAGTCTTCAGATATCATATCCTAACAGAACAAGCGGCGACCAACTAACCTGAATGTTGCTTTGGAGAGTCAAGCTGGCGTCGTAGGCAGCCTGACTGGCGTCTCACACCATCTTCATCTTCTCCATCATGATACCCACCTGGCGTATAGCTTCCCTAGCAGCGTTCACTTCGTCCTCCGGGACATGATGGGTCGCAAAAACCGAAGGTGGGTCGACAGAGGCCTGAGCAGTCGACGAAGAAGGCAAGGCACTCGACAGTGGCACAGCGAAGGTAACAGAACCCTGATTGGCGTCGCCAGCGTCCTGAACGACTGGTTCCGCCCTCGGTGTCGACTGTAGCGCCTCGCTTGTAGGAGCTTGCCTACTCTTCCTCATCAAAGGCCTCTCGGGCTCTTCGTCATCGTCTGGGAGGTCAATAACGTTCGGAGCTGTGCAGAGTTCAATTGCCAAAGTCACATCACTCAATGATGCACATTGCAATTGGATCGACCAAACAAAGACAGTATGGCAGAAATCATACCCAGATTAGAAGTGACCGCATCCTCCATCACCTCGTCCTCGTCCCTATAAGCTGAGGTCCCGGAAGTGGCAGCACTGACAATCCCAAAGTCCGTCCGGTTAAAACAAGAAAAGCAAACAACATGAAGCGTCGAGTGAATACGAAAGGAGACACTCACGCGGAAGCAACGGGGATGTCAATCTTAATCTTCGGCAACGCCTTCTGAGTCTTCGGCTCTGCAACTTTGGGGTGCTTTGGCGCTTTCTCAGTCGGGGTTGGTGAAGAGACCTGAGGACGCTTCGAAGACTGACTAGCCTGAGCAGTTACCTTTTCACGGGCACTCAGTCGTTCTTGGTCGAGCTTGGATCGCCTCTCCCGGCGAGGAGGCGACTCGACTTCTTCTCCATCACTTGAGTCGTCGCTTCCTCCACCCCCTTCACTGTCGGAAGTCCACTCGCCACTATCGCCGCTGCTCGCCTCGCCTTCCAGAGCTTGCTCTTGCTCTCCGTTAGGCATTGAGTACATTTCAATAATGGCCTGAAAGAAAGCAGGGAGAACAAAGTCAGTCGACATAGCGTATGCAGGAGCGAATTCAAATTACAAAGCAAAAACTCAGAATCGGACCTTCTCTGGTGCATGAGACTGGTCGAATGGAAGCACTCTCCTGGCTCCCCTGGGGTTGTCCTTGTTCCCGGTAATGCCCGACAGCCACTTCTCCAGTGTGTCGTCGTCGACCTCCTCCGGGTGGATCCGAGTGGAGTCCTCAAGACCTGAATACATCCACATCGGATGGTCTTAGGCTTGAAGAGGCTGGATGCGCCG
Source organism: Triticum dicoccoides (assembly GCF_002162155.2). Classification (NCBI taxonomy): domain Eukaryota; kingdom Viridiplantae; phylum Streptophyta; class Magnoliopsida; order Poales; family Poaceae; genus Triticum; species Triticum dicoccoides. Next base: position 420,566,261 of record NC_041380.1, read on the forward strand.
CTGAAGGAAGACCTCCAAGAGATCCATACCGGTGACCCCGTCACGGATAAGCTGGACCACTCGATCGACCAACACCCTCACCTGCGCCTTCTCCTCCAGGAGCACCTTCAAAGGGGAGGGTTTCCTCACTCGGTCCATGGTAAAGGGAGAGAGGCCAGTCGACTGCCCTGGCGTCGACTGGTCCTTACAGTAAAACCAGGTCGACTGCCATCCGCGGATTGAGTCAGGAAGAATCATGGCCGGAAAAGAACTTTTCCCTCTCATCTGGATACCAAGACCCCCACACATCTGAATCACTCGTGTCCTCTCGTCACTCGGGTTAGCCTTTTTCACCGTCTGGGAGCGACAAGTGAAAATGTGCTTGAAAAGACCCCGGTGAGGGCGGCAACCCAGGAAGTTCTCACACAAAGAAATGAAAGCGGCGAGATAAACGATTGTGTAGGGAGTAAAGTGGTGGAGTTGTGCCCCAAAGAAGTTCAGAAACCCTCGAAAGAAAGGGTGAGGAGGCAAGGAAAATCCACGGTCGACGTGGGTGGCAAGAAGAACACGCTCACCCCCCCGAGGTTGCGGCTCAGATTCCTTCCCCGGAAGCCGCGCCGAGTCATAGGGGATCAGCCCCCCTTCGGCCAGGTCGTCGAGGTCTTCTTGGGTGATCCTCGAGTGGATCCAGTCGCCCTGGATCCAGCCCTTCGGCAGGCCGGTTCGCGAGGAAGATCCGCCCCGACTGGTCGCCTTCCCCTTCGACCTCGCCGTTGCCTTCTTTGCCCGCTCCAGAGCCGCCGTCTTCTCCTTCCCCATTGTCTCCGGCGAGACACGTACGGAGCGGTGGCGCTGGGGCGAGAGCGAGCGCAGCGGAGGGGCGTGAAGAGGAGAAGAGGTAATGGGAACGCACTGTTTGGGAGACCCCGATCCAACGCCTTATATGAGGCCGCTTCCGAGTGGCTGACGGGTTGGCCCAGGCGGCTCTGTCAAATCCCGTAACAATCGCGCGCGCGATATGTGGCGAAAAAGGTGGCACGAGGATCGAGGCGGCTCCGCTCTATCCCATCCGATTACTGCGGCCTCCCCCGTCCCGCGCGCTTCCCAAAATTCAGATCCCACGAAATTCGCGGATAGCAGAACAACTTGTCAAACCAAAGATTTCCTCCGCACCATCACTCGGAGCCTTTCAATTAAAGAAACTCACTTGACGAAGAATTAAGAATGGATCAAGGCAACTGGAAAGGAAGTCGCTGTCAACACTCGGGTTCATTGATCCGAAACAAGGTATGCTCGCGGCATGAAAAATGAGTCGGAAAAATGCTCAAACCCTGTCCCACTCAAACCTCGATCCATTCGGGGGCTAATGATGAAGTTGTGTACCTAGGGTAGGGTCATGGACCTGTCCAAACTGACCTACCCAAGGATATCTCCAGAAGAAATCATCTTCCAATCGACTTGAAGCTGTCTCACTCAACAGACTTGAAGATACTCGACCAAGAAGCAATCACTCAACCAAGACCAAGCCACTCGACGGTCAGGTGACCTAAAGGCGCTCCGCATGCTAACGGTCGGTTATTAAGTAGCTTTTACGGTCATCATAGCACTTTATTACTAGCGTTACTAGTAGCGCCCTGCCTTAATGTACATTGAACCCTTTGTATCGTGGGCTGGCTGGGGTCTTGGCGCACTCTATATAAGCCACCCCCTCCTCCGAAACAAGGGTTCGCACGCCTGTAATTCACACACGCATAATCCAGTCGACCGCCTCCGGGCTCCGAGACGTAGGGCTATTACTTCCTCTAAGAAGGGTCTGAACTCGTAAATCTTGCGTTCCTACAACTCCTCTATAGCTAAGATCTTGCCTCTCCATACTTACCCCCCTACATCACTGTCAGACTTAGAACCACGACACCGCCCACCCTTTTTCCTCAAGGACTCAGATGTCTTAATCAAGTATCCATTTTATGGATGTGAAGTTTCTTCGTTCTTTCTGTCAATGTTTTTATCCGGTGATTCTCATGAAGATTCTAACGAAGCTTCTAGTCCGTCACTCCACTCGTTTTCTTCTCCGGTGGATCCAATTCAAGCTTTCGGTGTTGATCATATTCTTTTCCGTATTTCAAATGCCTTCTCATGCCGGTGCACCTTATATTCAGTCATTCCATGCTCGTTATTCTATTGTTCCAGAGTGCTCAAGATATCTCAAAGATTCGTGTTTCTACTCTGCTTTCGTAATCCTTTCAAGCTCTTTCGAGGTTGTTATCTCATTTTGGACATTTAATTCAACCGGTGCTTTCTCTCTTTTAAATCGTTCTATGGTGTTTCTTTTGAGTGGGCCCTAACCCACAGGTCTTTTCCCAGGATCTTACCTGACTCTTCTATTTTCCCAGAGCTTATCAAATTCTTTTTGAAGTTTGACGTAAGAATGTGTTATCATCAGTTAAATGTCTTTCTCCAAGATCTTTCAAATTCATTTCATTGTTGATTCAACTTTTATATTCTTCTTTATTCCGGAGTGCCTCAACAATTCATGGTGGTGTTTCTCACCGTCATTTCTCGGACTTTGAAGACCGAAGAAGAGTTTTTCCTGAAAATCTTAACCATTCTCTCAGAGATGCGTAGTTCAAGCTTGATACCATCCTCTCATAATTGTTTTCGATTGTGAGAATTCTTTTCTCCTATCCGGAGCAATTCAAGATTCTTTTCAGTTTGATTCTCCGAAGGCCAACATTTTGGGATCATTCATATTCAGCTTTCAGCTCTCGTTCTCCAAAAATCTTACCGGTGCATCGTTCAAGTGATCTCTAATCAGTTCGTGATCCCTTCGTTCACGTGTATCTAAATTCTCTCAAGTATCCTCGTTCATTTCATAATTCTTCCCGGTGTTCCTTTATCTTTCCTTCGGTCATTTTAATTCTTACGGTGGTCCATGCAAGAGTTCTCGTCATTCATTATCATATCAATTCATTTGTTCTTTCCAATCCTACCGGTGGATCATTGAAGGTCTCTTCAAGTTTGCGCAATATCTATCTTAATCCTTTCTAAGAGAGTAAGTAGTATGCCAAATCCATTGTTTGTCATCAATTTAATTGTTGAAGGATATGCATAACATAATTCTTACTCTTGTTTCACCCAAGTGCTTAATTCCTTATTCTGGAGGTTCATCAAATTCTCGATTCAAGTTGTCCATCTTTCTTTTCCGGAGCTCAAAGTTATTTCAATTATATCATTCCAAAGATCCATCAAATCATTGCAAGGATTCACCTTGTGTTTTCGACCTCTCTTTCCTTCCGTTTGATCATTTCTTTTGTTACCGGAGTTCTTCATGAAGGTTCTTCAAGATGGTTCATCAAGGATTTAATTCTTTCTCGAAGTGTTCATCAAGATTCTTTTCAGAGGAGTCCAAGTATTCTTCACCTTGCATTCCAAAATGCAACTCTTTCTATCTATCTGTTGAGGTGGTGTTACGTCATTCTTGACAATTTCCCTTCATGCTTCATGATTCACAAGTTGTCTGGAATGACATATTTTAATCCCATCATTTTCAAATCGTTCATGAGATCCTTTGCAATCCATCGATCTCGTCAGTGGAGTTATCTTGGGTTATATTTCACCTAAAGCTTTCCCTAAGGATTGTTGCTATTATGGTGCTCATAAATGACCCAAGTTCTTCATTTATCCTCCCGGTGAAATAGTTTCTCGTCCCCTTGTCTTATAAATCCAATCAAATCTTTTCTGTGAGTGGCATGTTGTCACCTCATAATGTTGAGATGCCTTCTATAAGCCCACTTCAAGCTTGTCCTTCCGTTGTTGGTATTCCAACAACTCCGTTCGACCATTCTCCTAAGGATGCCTTTTGAAGCTCAATGGTGGCACAACTTGGCATTTTCTTCCCCATTATTTTATTTCAATTATCTATATTCTATTTCTTCCTTCCGGAGGCGTTTTGATGTTGCTCTCTTCAACCCATCTTCTTGTTTTGTCAGGATCGTGTTCTTTTCTTGGTTTATCCATTTAACCAGAGTGTTGTGTCCTCTGCTCTAGTTCTTTCCATCTTATCAAGTTTCATATCACTTTTCAACCGGAGTGCTGTCCGAATTTGTTCTTACTTGTTCCTCTTTCCTAACGGAGTGCTTTCAACTTCGTTCATCTCCATGTGTTTCCTAACGGACAACTTCGTTCCTCTTTCCTTTGAAGGTTCTTTGGTTTCACTCGTTTGCCAAAGGAGCAACTTAGCTTACCTCTTCTCTTTCTCTTCCGTTTTTCCCTCCGGTGCCATTCTAGATCTCGGGACGAGATCCTCTCGTAGTGGTGCAGTGTTGTAATGCCCCGAGACGGATGTGCCAGGTGTCCTCAAGTTATTCACCATGTTGCCTTGTCATTGTTTGCGTGTCATGAATTCCATATCATGTCATCATGTGCATTTCATTTGCATACATGTTCGTCTCATGCATCCGAGCATTTTCCCCGTTGTCCATTTTGCAATCCGGCGCTCCTATATCACCCGGTGTCCCTTTCTACCTCTTTTCGTGTGCGGGTGTTAAACGTTTTCAGATTGGACCGAGACTTGTCATGCAGCCTTGGTTTACTACCGGTAGACCGCCTGTCAAGTTTCGTGCCATTTGGACTACGTTTTATACTCCAACGGTTAACCGAGGGACCGAAAAGGCCTCGTGTGTGTTGCAGCCCAACACCCCTCTAATTTGGCCCAAAACCCACCTAAACCACCTCCATCATCTCGGTCGTTGGATCACGATCGCGTGGCCGAAAACCACACCTCATTTGGACTCTCCTAGCTCCCTCTGCCTATAAATATGTGGCCTCCCCCGAAATTTCCGCGCAGATGAAACCCTAATTTTTTCCCCTCACGCCGTCGGACACTTCCCCACCACCGACGGACATGTTCGCCACCGCCCCGCAGCAAATCGGAGAGCGCCACCTGTCTTCCGCCGCCGTCCTCGCGCCGCCGGCCCGCGGGGCCCACGGCAGGCCCGCCCGGGCCCGGATCCGCATCGCCGCCGCCCGACCGCGCGCCCCCGCGCCTCCGCCTGCCGCCCGTCGCCGGCGAGCCGTGCCGCCCCCCGCCACGGCAGCACTCGTCGCCGGCGCCGCCCATCGCCGCT